>NW_028274813.1:130749625-130908554 GCF_037043125.1 Eumetopias jubatus
AGATGATTCTAAAAATAATTCATCATTTAACTCAAGGCCCTTAACGACATATTCATTACACCTGGTACAAGTTTGAGAGGTTTTAAAAACATACTAATTCTATCAAATCCGGCCAGAATGGATGTAAATAAAAAGATATAACCATAATTAGTAGGGATGATTAAAGAAATTGAAAATTATGAAAAACATGACACATACATTGTACTTGGGATGAATTATTTGTGATAAGAATTTTTTTAAGGACAAAGAACCCATCTTACAGCTTAGTAACCAAAAAGGCAAGTGGGAAAATAATTGATTTAATTGTTTATAAACAATAAGCACAAAACCCACATCTCTAGAGCATGTGACTAGAAAACTCTACTTCATACTGGTGTTTAGTAGCTTAATATTTACTCAAGTGCAGGTTGAGAGTTTGTTAATCCTCACTGCCTCAGCATGCTAATGCTTATACCATGAAACAAAGGTTCAAGACCCTTTGCATTGTGTGTGATATCCAAAGGTCAGAGGAAAGTAGGTGAGTACATAATATTGAGAAAAAAACACCAAAGTCATTTTCCTCGGAGAATTTACAAAGTAGTGAGAGAGAAAAATAAATATATAATAAGCAAACCAATAAAAAAGGAATTTCAAATTAAGAAGTACCATAAAAGAAATAACTAGGTTGCTGAGATAGAGCTTAATGGGGAGCGCTGGCTGTCCTGGGTGGTTAGGAGGTGATCGCAAGGAAACTGACTGAAGGATGATAAAGAGTCAGGCATGCAAAAACCCGGGAGAAAGAGCCTTTGAAGGGGAACAAGGTGTTCTGTTTTTCTAAATAGGAAAGAACTTGGCCTAAGTGAGGGACTAGAAGAAGGCCCAGAGCAGTGAAGTGTGCAGGGCAGCACAAAAACATGGTCAGAAAGGTAGATAGGGCCAGATGTTGGTACATAAGCCAATGTAAGAAATTTGGATTTGATTTTGAGTACAACGGAAGCATGCATTTAATCATGCTGGGGACATGACCTGATTTGTATTTTTTAAAAGATCATTCTGGTTGCTATGGAAAAATACAATAAAGAAACAGAAGCAATCAGTTAGAAGGTGATTGCTATAGTCCAGTCAAGGAATGACGGGGGCTGGAACTATGAGGGTGAAAGGAAACAGAAATGGATTGACTAAAGCTATAGTTTGGAGCAGAACTGATGCAATTTTGTAACACATTAGGTAGCAATGGAGGGAAGAGCTAATATGGAAGAGGGGGTCATCTAGAATGGCTTCTAGGTACTTGCCTTGCTCATCTGAACAGGCGGTAGAAACATCCGAGATGAAGAAAACTGGGGTGGACATAAGGGATGAGTTTCAGAGGGAATATGAGGCATTGTTTTATTATATGCAGTATTATAGATGCTGTGAGACCACAAATGCAAAGCTCATAGGCAACCGAGCGTAACAGGCAGAGGCAGTTGAACTGGATGTGTGAATTGGAGAGTTACTGACATGCATTTGGGGTTAAGTCCTGGAAATGGATGGGATTATCCAAGAAACAGTAAAGAGAAACAGTGAAAAGGAATGAATGCAAGAACAAAACATGGGCTCTAAGCTGGATATGAAGACAAGTGAAGAGAGGGATCTGACCCATCTAGTGGAATGGCTAAAAAACAAACAAAAACGTGACTATTTCAAGTCTTGGGGAAGAGATGGAGAAACTAGAACTCCCGTGCATCGCAGGTAGGATGTACTAGTCCCTCACTCAGGCCAAGTTCTTTCCAATTTAGAAAAACAGAACACCTTGTTCCCCTTCAAAGGCTCTTTCTCCCGGGTTTTTGCATGCCTGACTCTTTATCATCCTTCAGTCAGTTTCCTTGCGATCACCTCCTAACCACCCAGGACAGCCCGCGCTCCCCATTAAGCTACATCTACTATAGGATCCAGCCATTTCTCTTCTAGGACTTATTTTTTAAAGATTTTATTTATTTACTTATTTGAGAAAGGGGGGGTGGTGGGGGAGGAGCAGAGGGACAGGGACAAGTGGACTCTGTGCTGAGTGCAGAATCCAATGTGGGACCTGGATCTCTCGACCCCGAGATCATGACTGTGAGATCACGACCTAAGCTGAAATCAAGAGTTGGAAGGTTAACTACTGAGCCCCCCAGGTGCCCCTCTTTTTGGACTTGTGCATGAATATTCATTGCAACTTTATTTGTAATTTATCTAGTTATATACATTGAATGTATGTCAATTATACCTCATTAAAAAATTTCCCATGGTAAAGAAAAAAAAATGTAGGGTGCTAATACCATAGTGAGAAAGTGATGAGATCAACATTTACACATCTCATTGTGGTTTAAGAATTGATTTCATGAGAGTATTTGAGCAAACGAACTCAAAGGATGAAAGTAATGTTTGGAGAATGATGTGTATAAATTATTTGTTTTTGAGATGGGGCCATCTCCAGTGATGACAGGGTATGGCATGGGAGTGGCAGATTGAATTGGTATAAGAGGAGAATGTCATTAGGGAGGATGAGGTGTAAGAACTGGGAGGTCTTTATGTTGTCTGATTTATCTATGTCCATATTAAAATGATGGCAGAGTCAACTTAGACAAATATGAGCCAGTCTGGTAGATAGTATTTGAGAGTAGGGTATTACAAGCTGGTTTTTAGAGCCATAATGGTATGAAAATGGCAGTGGGGCTCAAGAAGAGACCCCAGGTCCTGCGTTTGAAGGAATAGTTCTAGGAGACAGTGGAGAAGTTCTTTTTCCCAGAGAAGGTTATGGCAGAGGGTCCAGAGGAGGGCTTGGGGAAGGAGCTTAACAAAGCAGAGGAGGCTGATTAATCAAGAGTTAGTGTTCTGGCAATCACTGGCCTAAAATATAAGGCATGATCATTACTTCTTTTTTTTTTTTTTTTTGCTTGCTTGCTTTATTTTAAGTAGTTTTACCAACTGTTAATAAATTTCTAAGTCTAATTGTTTAGATCTGCCTGGTTTTAAATTGTATACAAATGGAATAAAACTGTGTGCATTCTACTGTTATCTCTTATTTCTCTCAACTTTGTGCTTTGGAGACGTTTTCATGTTAATGTGTAGACCTGTAGTTCACTGATTTTTGTTGCTGTTTACTTTCTATTCCATGGATGTGTTCTCTTTTATTCTTCCATGTCTACTGTTGATGGACATTTGTGTTGCTTTTACTATTTTGCTATAAGAAACAGTGCTGCTATAAGCATTTGTTACATATTTCATAATGTAAATATGAAGGGCTCTCTAGATTATATGCCCACTAATGGAACTGTTGGATCATAGTCTATGTACAAGTCCAACTTTTTAATTCGATGTCAAGTTGTTGTCAAAAGTGGTTGGTCCAAATACACTGCCATTCCCTATCCTTACTAACACTTGCAGTGTGTGATTTCTAAGTTTTGTTATTTTGTTGGATTTAAAGTGTATCTTGGGACTTTATTTTTCATTTCTTTGTTGCCAATTAGGTTGTCATATGTTTATTGGCCAACCAGGTCCAGCATGTCTTTTTACTGGCTGTGAGAATTTGGGTGAGTTGCTTTACTTCCTGGATCTCTTCTTCTTCATCAGTAGAAGGAGGATAATATTATACACCATACAAGATATTGCCCTTCAGAGAGAAGGACTTACCATTGTTAAAATGACATTGATTTAGCTTACTTTTGGCTATTACTTAGACCAGTGTTGCTCTCGGGGACAGGTCACTGAGGAGAATGCGGAAGTACTCTGAGGAGCCTGGGAGAAAAGAGAGGGCTATATCAATTGGTAAAACAAACAAACAAACAAACAATCAAACACAAGACAACAACAAACAACAAGCAAAACCCCTAAAATTCATTGTTCTAGTTAAGCTAACTCTGTCAGCTTTAAAAAACAAACCTCAGATTCAGTGGCTTAACAAAATATAGTTTCTTATTCCTGCATTTTCAGTTAGGAAACTGCTTTTGTCTACCTGCTGATTTAGGAAACCTATTCCTACCACATGGCTCTACTGTGCCCTTGGGCCATGGAGTCCCATGCTTCCTGCCTGCAGCAGAGGAAATAGAGCTTCAGGAGGTTCTAACACCCACCCACTTCTTAAAAGTTCCTTCTTTGAAAGGAAACCTCTCTTTTGATCACCTCCCTTCAGTTAGATCTAGTCACATGGCCTCATGCAAGGGGACATCAAATTGTTGTTGCTGGCTTGGGCTGCCATCTGCCAGCAACAACAGCACATTATGAAAGGGAAACCACAGTTATACACCATGTTAACCCATCTTTCCAACCCTCTCCATCATTGTGAAGATAAAGTCAAATGGCATTGTGTGTGATCCCACCATCTCATCCCCACTTAGGCATTATGATTTCCCTGTTAATGTTGATTCTTAATGTTTTTTATTTATTTTATTTTATATTTTATTTTTTACACTTCTACTGAGTTATATTGACATACGGCATTGTGTATGTTTAAGGTGTACAATGTGTTGATTTAATACACTTATATATCACAAGATGTTTATTTTTTTATTTTTTTTTTAAGATTTTATTTATTTATTTATTTGAGAGAGAGACAGAATGAGATAGAGAGAGAGCATGAGAGGGGAGAGGGTCAGAGGGAGAAGCAGACTCCCCGCTGCGCAGGGACCCCGATGCGGGACTCGATCCCGGGACTCCAGGATCATGACCTGAGCCGAAGGCAGTCGCTTAACCAACTGAGCCACCCAGGCACCCTATCACAAATGTTTAACACTGTAGCTTTAGCTAATGCCTCTATCACCTCACGTAATTTCCAATTCTGTTTTGTGGTGAGAATGTTTAAGATCTACTCTCTTGGCAACTTTCTAGTATATGACACAGAACTGTTAACTATAATCACCATGCTGTACATTAGAGCCCTCAAATTTATTCATCTTATAATTGGAAGTTTATACTCTTTGACCAACATCTCCACATTTCCCCTGTTCCTTAGACCACAATTCTACTCTCCGTTTCTAAGATTTTTGCTTTTTTAGATTCCACATTATTAGTGATATAATACATTATTTGTCTTTCTCTATCTGGCTTATCTCACTTAGCCCTCAAGTTCTATCTATGTTGTTGCCAATAGTAAGATTTTCTTCTTTCTCATGGCCGAATAATATTTCATCATATATACATACAATATCTTCTCTATACATTCATCCATTGATAGACACTTAGGTTGTTTCCATACCTTGGCTATTGTGAGTACTACCTCAGTAAATGTGGGAGTGCAGATATGTTTCTAATAGCCTGTCTTCACTTCCCTTGAATAAATGTCCAGAAGTGAGATTGCTGGATCATATGGTAGTTAATTTTTAACTTTTTGAGGGACCTCCCTGCTTTATCCATAGTAGATGAATCAATTTACATTCCCACTAACAGTGAACAACTCTTCCCTTTTCTTCACATCCTCCCCAACATTTGTTAACCCTTGTCTTCTTGGTGGTAGCCATTCTAACAGGTGTGAAGTGATACCTTATTGTGGTTTGGGTTTGCATTTCCCTGATGATTAGTGATGTTGAACAGCCTTTCATGTACCTGTTGGCCATCTGGATGCCTTCTTTGGAAAAATGTGTATTCCGTTCCTCTGACCATTTTTTTAAGTAGGATTTTTTTCTATATGAGTTTTTATATGTTTTGGATATTAACGTCTGATCAGATATATGTTTTGCAAATAGTTTTTCACATTCCATAGGTTGCCTCTTCATTTTGTTTATTGTTTCTTTTGCTGTCCAGAAGTGTTTTAGCTTGGTGTAGTCCCACTTACGAATTTTTGCTTTTTTACTTGTGCTTTTGGTGCAACATCTAGAAAATCATTGCCAAGATCAATGTCAAGGAACTTTTCCCCAGTGTTTACTTCTAGGAGTTTTGCTGTTTCAGGTCTTATGCTTAAGTCTTTAATTAATTTTCAGTTAATTTTTGTGAGTGGTGTAAGATAGGGGATCCAAGTTCATTCTTCCACATGTGATTATCCAGTTTCCCCAACACCGTTTATTGAAGAGATATAATTCTTTTCCTGTTGAGTATTCTTGGTTACCTTGTAAAACATTAGTTGACCATATATGTGAAGGTTTATTTCTAGGCCTTTGATTCTATTCCATAACTCTGTGTGTCTATTTTTATGCCAGTACTATATTGTTTTGATAACTCTGGCTTAGTAGTATAGTTTGAAATCAGGGAGTGTGATGCCTTCGATTTTATTTTTTCTCAGGAATGCTTTGGCTACTTGGGGTGTTTCGTGATTTCATACAAATTTTAGGATGGTTTTTCTCTATTTCTGTGGAAAAAAACGCCACTGGAATTTCAATAGGGATTATACCGAATCTATAGATGGCTTTGGGTAATGTGGATATTTTAACAATATTAATTCTTCTGATCCATGCACATGAGATCTATTTATTTCATTTATTTGTGTCTTCTTCAATGTGTTTCATCAAAGTCATATTTTTTAATGTACAGATCTTTCACTTCTTTGCTTAAAATAATTCCTAAGTATTTTATTGTTTTGATGCCATAGTGAATGGAATACTTTTTCTTTTCAGATGTATATAGACATGCAGCTGATTCTGTATATTGATTGTGCATCCTGCAACTTTACTGAGTTTATTGATTAGTTCTAATAGCTTTTTGGTGGAGTCTTTAGGTATCTCCACACACACACACACACACACAAACACACACACACACACATATTCATAACATACGCAAACAAAGATGATTTCACTTCTTCCTTTTTGATTTGGCTACCTTTTACTTCTCTTTCTTGCCCAATTGCTCTGCTAGGACTTTTAGTACTATACTGAATAGGAGTGGTGATGGTGGGCACCCTTGTCTTTCCCCATCTTAGAGGAAAAGCTTTCAACCTTTCACTGTTGAATCATGTTAGCCATGGACTTGTTATAAATGGGTTTTATTGTACTGAGGTGTGTTCCTTATATACCCGATTTGTTGAGCATTTTTATCATGAAAGGATGTTATGGTTTGTTAAATGGTTTTTCTACATCGATTGAGATAATCATATGATTTTTATCTTTTATTCTATTAATATGGTTTATCACATTTTTTGATGTATGTTGAACCATTCCTGCATTCCAGGGGTAAATCTCACTTGATAATGGTTTATGCTGTTGAATTCAGTTTCCTAATACATTGTTGCTCCTTTTTGCATTTATATTCATCAAGGATATTAGCCTGTAGTTTTCTTTTCTTGTAGTGTCCTTATCTGGTTGGGATTAGGGTAATGCTGGCCTTATAGTATGAGTCTGAGAGTATTTCCTGCTCTTCTATTTTTTGGAAAAGTTGAGAAGAATTGGTGTTAACTCTTCTTTAAGTGTTTGGTGAAACAGCCAAACCATGTGGTCCTGGGACTTTCTTTGTTGGGAGGTTTTTGCTTACTGATTCAATCTTCCTACTCACTATTGGTCTATCAGATATTTTATTTCTTCATGATTCAGTCTTGGTAGGTTATATGTTTCTAAAAATTTATCCATTTCTTCTAGACTATCTAATTTCTTGGCATATAATTTATTCAATTAGTCTCTTGTGATCCTTTGTATTTTTGGGGTATCAGTTGTAATACCATCTTCTTCATTTATAATTTTATTTGAGTCTTCTCTTCCTCTTTTTTATGGTTTGGATAAAGGGTTTTTTTTTTAATTCTTTTCAAAAAATACAGTTCTTAGTTTTGTTGATCGTTCTTTCTTTCCTTCTTCCTTCCCTTCCCTTCTCTTCTTTTCCTTTCTCTTCCCTTTCCTCTTTCTATTTCATTTATTTCCTATCTGACCTTCATTATTTCCTTCCTTCTTCTAACTTTAGGCTTAGTTCATTTTTCTTTTCTGATTCCCTAAAGTGTTAGGTTTAGATTAGATTAGGTTGCTTATTTGAGATCTTTTTGTGTGTTTGTTTTTCATTAATATAAACATTTATTGCTATAAACATCCCACTGAGCGCTGCTTTTGCTACATCCCATAGGTTTTGATATGTTGAGTTTCCATTTTTGTTTGCATTATGATATTTTTTGATTTCCCCTTTTTATTTCTCTTTTGATCCATTGGTTGTTTCAGAGTGTGTTATTTCATTTCCATATATTTGTGAATTTTCCAGATTTCCTCCTGTTACTGATTTCTTGTTTCATACCATTGTGGTGAAATAAGATACTTGGTATGATTTCAGTTTTTTTAAATTTTCTGCATGGAGCACTGGGTGTTATACACAAACAATGAATCCTGGAACACTACATCAAAAACTAATGATGTAATGTATGGTGATTAACCTAACATAATAATAAAAATAAAATAAAATAAAATAAAATAAAATAAAATAAAATTTTCTGAGGCTCATTTTGCAACCCATCATATGATCTACCCTGGGGTATGTTCCACATGTGCTTGAGAAGAACATGTATTCTAGTGCTGTTGAACTGAGTGTTCTGTATATGTCTTTGAGGTCCATTTGGTTTTAAGTATAGTTCAAGTCCATTTCCTTATTGATTTTATGTCTGGATGGTCTATCTATTGTTGAAAGTGAGTTATTGATGTTCTCTATTATTATTGTATTATTGTCTATTTCTATTTCAGATCTTAGTATTTGTTTAATATGTTTAGATGCTCTGATGTTGCCATGCATGTATATTTATAATTGTTGTATCTTGTTGATGAATTGATCCTTTTATCATTATATAATGATCTTCCTTATCTCATGATTATTTGTTGTTGTTTGTCTTAAAATCTGTTTTGTTTGATATAGGTATAGTTACCAGTGCTTTATTTTGGTTTTCACTTGCATGACATTATCTTTTTCTGTTCCTTCACTTTGAACCTATGTGTTTCTTTAAAGCTGACATGAGTCTTTTATAGGCAGCATAGAGTTGGGTCTGATTTTTTTTATCCATCTAGCCACTTTGGCACGATTATCACTGAGTCCTATATTTTCTGGTGGTGGTTCACAAACTTCAACTTTATGGTATAGCACTGGAGACTTGTACTGTAGTCCAGCAGAGGAGAGCATTGTGGAAATCTTGCCCTGCCACCTTGTTGGTGCAAGGACCTTTTAACAGGCCATGTAGAGCTCTGAGGTCTGTTGTGTATGGCTACTTCAGCAAATCCATGAAGGAGGAATGGCAAAACCTGAAGAAAACATGTGCAGAAGTGTTAAGAAGAGAGGGAGGACTACTGCCTGGGCAAGGACGACTACCTCATTGGGTGAGGTGAAGGTTGGTTAGGGGGCCACCAACATGTACATGCTCTGTCTGCCCTTCAAGATTGGAGCCAGCTGTAAACTATAGGGTGGAGGACAGGTCCAAGAGGTAAGGGGGTAGGAATCTTGGGGAAGGACCCAAAACCTCAGTCTACAGGCTTTAGTGAGGTGTGTTTCATCTCCCCTATGGAATTGATTGTTATGTTCTCTGAGCCCAGATAGTACTTTTCACACACTTCTAGTGTGGGATTACTGCATCACCTTGGAATTATTTGGGGCCCCTTCACCCGATATTACTCATTTTTAATGATGAGGACAGTGCAATTTCATCTCTGAGACTCAACTTTCTCTATACCACATTTTACTCTATCCCCTATCTCAAACCTAAGGGTTGGCATATCATGGACCTTAAATAAAAATGTATTGAGTGGATGAAGGGGTGAGTGAATTGTTCATTTCACTTTTGACTAACCAGAAACAACTAGTCTGCATTTTTTGACCCGAATCACCAAGTTCTTTTCTGTAGGCACCTTTTCAGAATTTATTTCATTTGAGACTTGTTTGGGAAATGTAAAAGTTAGGACCCTGGAAATTTGTACTTCTTTAGGGTTTCAAGCAAAGAGGTTTTAATCTTTTCGCTTTGAACAAGACAGCACCAGACAATGGACTGGCTTTGAGAGGAGAGAGGAAATCAAATCCTTTCTTATTCAGCCATTAACATGTTTTTGACTTATTCGGTACAGAGCTATAAACATAGCATCTCCTGAAGAGAAGGCAGCTGTGGAGGTTGGGACAAATTATTGAAAATGGAAATAGTTAGCAGAAATCTTGATGGAGAATGACACCATCTCTGCGTCTGTTAGTGAACGCGCGGGGCAGTGTGCTGTGAGGTGGGCGATTTGCACTAACAGGAGTGCTAATATGATGTATTAAATGTCAGCCCAGCATCGCTGGGTGTGTGTATCTCTCCTGTGGTACCTTCTGTTTATGCTTATTCAGCCCTTTGAATAATTTAACACATTTCATACTCTAAATTACTCTCAGCAATTTGATGGGGGTTCTGGCAGTTTACTTGAAATGCTCAGTGTTAGGTCAACATAGGGTCCCAGCTTCTGCTAAATAGAAGTACTCTGCCTACTTAGTAAAACATAATTAGTTTTCTCCATGGATCTCCCGGCAGTTGGGGTGGGGTGGACGAGGAGGTGGGGGGAGCCAGGAGGTAGACACTGCATGTGTTCATTTGATTGTCAGTCCAGAAAATGCCAGGGATCCAAAGGTGAAAAATTTAATGGGGCAGGAAGCTGGCCTTCAGGAGAAGGAAAAGTTAAAGGGCATGGGAAAACAGGTTGAGTGTGCTGCACAAATGGGTGTGCATGATAAATTACCCTCATTTAGTCAATCCTGACAGTGGCTGGATTCCCCCTTCCTTTTAGTCCTGATATAAAAGTGGCCAGTCCTAAGCAAGACTGGCCACAGTGGTGTGGGCAAGTGCTGTGGGGTGCAGTAATTTGTACAAGTGAAACAGTGCTCCTCTCTCCGATTGGGAGCCTCTTCATTACCTACTGGGGTCTTCAGTTTACCCGTGTGTAAGCTGCAGTGATGATGCAAAATCCCCACAATTCTTATTTTCCCTGCTCCCCGTGGAACCACAATTTCCATGCACATAAACTAAATTTGGCTCAGAGCCGGAGGGACACGGGTTTCTTTAATGTCCTGAGTTGGTTTTAAGAAGTATCCTTCCCTTCACCCTTTTCTCCCTCTCTCTTCTGAGACATCCAGGATAGAAAGGGCATGGACTTTGTGAGAGGTGAGCATTTTCAATTAGGACTTAAAATCTTACCTTTGATGATGCATCACCTTGAGTGAAATCCCAAGTATTCTAATGACCCCAGCCAGCCAATGTGGCAGGAAGACGATGATGCAAGAGACCAGGGGCTCAACTCTTTGTTATGTGACAGCCAGACTCTGATTGACTGTACCCTCTGGGTTTGAACTCCTCCACTACTCTCTGGATACGCTGAAAAATCTTCTTGGGGATTTGAAGAATCTTACACATACAGAGACTCCAGAATGAGGTGTTCTCTTATCATCCATTTTTGCCCCCATTGAAATAGTCTGAGCCTGCATTATAACCTTAGGTCAAAACTATTTGGGGTGGTGGAAACTCATGATAAACACATGCTTTTGAAGGTTAGAATGCCATCAGTTTAAGAACATCAGATTAACCTTTTTATTTAAAAATTAAAAAAAAATGCTCCAAAGTGGTAGGAGGACCAAGTGTGTGTCTATACTTACACACATGCATTAAAAATACTTACATATAAAAATAGAAATGTTTGCACACCAAAATATATAGACATATATTTAAACTATTTTGTTTAGGAAATCAATGATGTTTTGAATCACTAGCAGTCTTTTAAAAAACCAGTGTATTTGTCATCCTTTGCTACAAAAGAAAAACATTCCATCCTTTATCTGAAAGTCTGTTTTATTTCTAACAAGAAAGGGAACAACTATATTTTCTTAGAAATAAAGTCACTGAAGAGTACCATCTCATGGAGTCAGCCTCTTGAATAACCATCACTACATATATTTATGGAATATCTCCAAAATGTAAAAACACTCCTTGTGTTTGTATGATTATTTTGTCTTTTCATGAAAGCTTTATGGACTTCGTTCCCCTTTTGGGGCAAAGAGGTCCATTGGATGTATAATACTCATTTGTTTCATTAAATTTATTTAGAATGACAGCCACATTTTTTTCTCAATAAATACACTACACCCATTAGAAAAATTATATCTGCAGGGACGGGGCAAGATGGCAGAGGAGTAGGAGAACTGGATTTCGTCTGGTCTCATGAATTCAACTGGATAGGGATCAAACCATTTTGAACACCTACGAACTCAACAGGAGATTGAAGAAAAGAATAGCAACAACTCTCTGAACAGAAAAGCAACCACTTTCTGGAAGGTCTTTCTGATTTATTTAGAGTATATTTTCTGGGGACGTTGTTACCTGTTACCATTTTGTTCTCTCATTCATCTATTCTCCTCTGGACAAAATGACAAGATGGAAAAAATCACCTCAACAAAAAGAACAAGAGGTAGTACCGACTGCCAGGGACCTACTCAATACGGCCATTAGTACGATGTCGGACCTAGAATTCAGAATCATGATTTTAAAGATACTAGCTGGGCTTGAAAAAAGCGTGGAAGTTATTAGAGAAACCCTTTCTGGAGAAGTAAAAGAACTAAAATCTAACCAAGTCGAAATCAAAAAGGCTATTAATGAAGTGCAATTAAAAATGGGGGTGCTAACTGCTAGGATAAATGAGGCAGAAGAGAGAATCAGCGATATAGAAGACCAAATGATGGAAAATAAAGAGGCTGAGAAAAAGAGAGAGAAACAACTACAGGATCACGAGGGCAGAATTCGAGAGATAAGCGAAACGATAAGACAAAACAACATTAGAATAATTGGTATCCCAGAAGAAGAAGAAAGGGAGAGAGGGGGCAGAACGTATATTGGAGCAAATAATAGCAGAGAACTTCCCTAATGTGGGGAAGGAAACAGGCATCAAAATCAGGAGGCACAGAGAACCCCTCCCAAAATCAATAAAAATAGGTCAACACCCTGACATCTAATAGTAAAATTACGAGTCTCAGAGACAAAGAGAAAATCTTGAAAGCAGCTTAGGAGAAGAGATATGTAACCTACAATGGTAGAAACATTAGATTGGCAACAGACCTATCCACAGAGACCTGGCAGGCCAGAAAGGACTGGCATGATATCTTCAGAGCACTAAATGAGAAAAATATGCAGCCAAGAATACTATGTCCAACTAGGCTCTCATTGAAAATAGAAGGAGAGATAAAAAGCTTCCAGGACAAACAAAAACTAAAGGAATTTGTAAACACGAGACCAGCCCTACAAGAAATATTGAAAGGGGTCCTCTAAGCAAAGAGAGAGCCTAAAAGCAACATAGATCAGAAAGGAACACAGACAATATACAGTAACAGTCACCTTACAGGCAACACAATGGCACTAAATTCATATCTTTCCATAGTTACCCTGAATGTAAATGGGCTAAATGCCCCGATCAAAAGACACAGGCTATCAGATTGGATTAAAAAACAAGACCCATCAATATGTTGTCCACAAGAGACGCATTTTAGAACCAAAGTCACCCCCACATTGAAAGTGAGGGGGTGGAAAACCATTTACTGTGCTAATGGACACCAAAAGAAAGCTGGGGTGGCAATCCTTATATCAGACAAATTAGATTTCAAACCAAAGACTGTAATAAGAGATGAAGAAGGACACTATATACTACTTAAAGGGTCTATCCAACAAGAAGATCTAACACTTGTAAATATCTATGCCCCTAACATGGGAGCAGCCAATTATATAAGGCAATTAATACCAAAAGCAAAGAAACACATTGACAACAATACAATAATAGTAGGGGACTTTAACACCCCCTCACTGAAATGGACAGATCATGTAAGCAAAAGATCAACAAGGAAATAAAGACTTTAAATGACACACTGGACCAAATGGACTTCACAGACATATTCAGAACATTCCATCCCAAAGCAACGGAATACACATTTTTCTCTAGCCCCCATGGAACATTCTCCAGAATAGATCACATCCTAGGTCTCAAATCAGGTCTCAACTGGTACCAAAAGATTGGGATCATTCCCTGCATATCTTCAGACCACAATGCTTTGAAACTAGAACTCAATCACAAGAAGAAAGTCAGAAAGAACTCAAATACATGGAGCTAAGGAGCATCCTACTAAAGAATGAGTGGGTTAACCTGGAAATTAAAGAAGAATTAAAAAAATTCATGGAAACCAATGAAAATGAAAACACAACTGTTCAAAATCTTTGGGATGCAGCAAAGGCAGTCCTAAGAGGAAAGTATATAGCAATACAAGCCTTTCTCAAGAAACAAGAAAGGTCTCAAATACACAGCCTAACCCTATACCTAAAGGAGCTAGAGAAAAAACAGCAAATAAAGCCTAAACCCAGCAGGAGAAGAGAAGTAATAAAGATCAGAGCAGAAATCAATGAACTAGAAACCAAAAGAACAGTAGAACAGATCAACGAAACTAGGAGCTGGTTCTTTGAAAGAATTAACAACATTGATAAACCCCTGGCCAGACTGATCAAAAAGAAAAGAGAAATGACCCAAATCAACAAAATCATGAATGAAAGAGGAGAGATCACAACCAACACCAAAGAAAGACAAACAATTATAAGAACATATTATGAGCAACTATAGTCCAGCAAATTAGATAACCTGGAAGAAATGGATGCATTCCTAGAGATGTATCAACTACCAAAACTGAACCAGGGAGAAATAGAACAGACCTATAACCACTAAGGAAATTGAAGCAGTCATCAAAAATCTCCCAACAAGCAAAAGCCCAGGGCCAGATGGCTTCCCAGGGGAATTCTACCAAATATTTAAAGAAGAATTAAAACCTATTCTTCTGAAACTGTTCCAAAAAATAGAAGTGGAAGGAAAACTTCCAAACTCGTTTTATGAGGCCACCATTACCTTGATCCCAAAACCAGACAAAGACCCCATCAAAAAGGAGAATTACAGACCAATATCCTTGATGAACATGGATGCAAAAATTCTCACCAAAATACTAGCCAATAGGATCCAACAGTACATTAAAAGGATTATTCACCACGACCAAGTGGGATTTATCCCTGGGCTGCAAGGTTGCTTCAACATCTGCAAATCAATCAACGTGATACAATACATTAACAAAAGAAAGAACAAGAATCATATGAACCTCTCAATAGATGCAGAAAAAGCATTTGACAAAGTACAGCACCTTTTCTTGATCAAAACTCTTCAGAGTATAGGGATAGAGGGTATATACCTCAATATCATAAAAGCCATCTATGAAAAACCTACAGCGAGGGGTGCCTGGGTGGCTCAGTCATTAAGCGTCTGCCTTCGGCTCAGGTCATGATCCCAGGGTCCTGGGATCGAGCCCCGCATAGGGCTCTTTGCTCGGCGTGAACTCCCCCTGCCTGTATTCCCTCTCTCACTTTGTCTCTCCCTGTCAAATAAATAAAATATTTAAAAAAAGAAAGAAAAACCTACAGTGAATATCATTCTCAATAGGGAAAAACTGAGAGCTTTCCCCCTAACGTCAGGAATGCAGCAGGAATGTCCACTATCATACTGCTATTCAACATAGTATTAGAAGTCCTAGCCACAGCAATCAGACAACAAAAAGAAATCAAAGGCATCCAAATCGGCAAAGAGGAAGTCAAACTCTCACTCTTTGCAGATGAAATGATACTTTATGTGGAAAATCCAAAAGACACCACCCCAAAACTGCTAGAACTCATACAAAAATTCAGTAATGTGGCAGGATATAAAATCAATGCACAGAAATCAGTGGCATTCCTATACACCAACAACAAGACAGGAGAAAGAGAAATTAAGGAGTTGATCCCATTTACAATTGCACCCAAAACTATAAGATACCTAGGAATAAATCTAACCAAAGGGGCAAAGGATCTGTACTCAGAAAACTATAAAATACTCATGAAAGAAATTGAGGAAGACACAAAGAAATGGAAAAAGGTTCCATTTTCATGGATTGGAAGAACAAATATTGTGAAGATGTCAGTGCTACCCAGAGCAATCTACACATTCAATTCACTCCCCATCAAAATACCATCAACTTTTTTCAAAGAAATGGAACAAATAGTCCTAAAATTTGTATGGAACCAGAAAAGACCCCGAATAGCCAGAGGAATGTTGACAAAGAAAAGTAAAGCTGGCGGCATCACAATTCCGGACTTCCAGCTCTATTACAAAGCTGTCATCATCAAGACAGTACAGTACTGGCACAAAAACAGACACATAGATCAATGGAACAGAATAGAGAGCCCAGAAATGGACCCTCAACTCTATGGTCAACTCATCTTTGACAAACCAGGAAAGAATGTCCAATGGAAAAAAGACAGTCTCTTCAAAAATGGTGTTGGGAAAATTGGACAGCCACATGCAGAAGAATGAAACTGGATAAAAAGCTTTTGCACAGCAAAAGAAACAGTCAACAAAACCAAAAGACAACTGACAGAATGGGAGAAGATATTTGCATATGATGCATCAGATAAAGGGCTAGTATCCAAAATCTATAAAGAACTTATCAAACTCAACACCCAAAGAACAAACGATCCAATCAAGAAATGGGCAGAAGACATGAACAGATATTTTTCCAAAGAAGACATCGAAATCGGCCACAGACACATGAAAAAGTGCTCAGCATTGCTCAGCATCAGGGAAATCCAAATCAAAACCTCAATGAGATACCACCTCACACCAGTCAGAACGGCAAAAATTAACAAGTCAGGAAATGACAGACGTTGGCTGGGATGTGGAGAAAGGGGAACCCTCCTACACTGTTGGTGGGAATGCAAGCTGGTACAGCCACTCTGGAAAACAGTATGGAGGTTCCTCAAAAAGTTGAAATAGAGCTACCATACGATCCAGCAATTGCACTACTGGGTACTTACCCCAAAGATACAAATGTAGGGATCCGAAGGGGTACGTGCACCCCAATGTTTATAGCAGCAATGTCCACAATAGCCAAACTGTGGAAAGAGCCAAGATGTCCACTGATAGATGAATGGTTAAAGAAGAGGTGGTATATATATATACAATGGAATATTATGCAGCCATCAAAAGGAATGAGATCTTGCCATTTGCAACGACGTGGATGGAACTGGAGGGGGTTCCGCTGAGCGAAATAAGTCGATCAGAGGAAGACATGTATCATATGACCTCACTGATATGAGGAATTCTTAATCTCAGGAAACAAACTGAGGGTTGCTGGAGTGGTGGGGGTTTGGGAGGGACGGGGTGGCTGGGTGATAGATATTGGGGAGGGTATGTTCTATGGTTAGTGCTGTGAATTGTGCAAGACTGTTGAATCACAAATCTGTACCTCTGACACAAATAATGCAATATATGTTAAGAAAAAAAAAAGAAGAAGATAGCAGGAGGGGAAGAATGAAGGGGGGAAATCGGAGGGGGAGAAGAACCATGAGAGATGATGGACTCTGAAAAACAAACTGAGGGTTCTAGAGGGGAGGGGGGTGGGAGGATGGGTTAGCCTGGTGATGGGTATTAAAGAGGGCACGTTCTGCGTGGAGCACTGGGTGTTATGCACAAACAATGAGTCATGGAAGACTACATCAAAAACTAATGATGTAATGTATTGTGATTAACATAACAATAAAAAATTAAAAAAAAAGAAAAATTATATCTATAGGGGGCGCCTGGGTGGTTCAGTCAGTTAAACATCTGCCTTCGGCTAAGGTCATGATCTCGGCGTCCTGGGATCGAGCCCTCCTGCATTGGGTTCCCTGCTCAGTGGTGAGTCTGCTTCTTCCTCTCTGCCCCTCCAGCTGCTTGCTCTCTCTCTCTCTCAAATCAATAAATCAAAATCATTAAAAAAAAGAAAAATTCTATCTATATTGTAACGTTCATTTGGGATATTTTTCTTCCCAAGTAGAAGAAAGTTGCCTGAGTAGGTCTATCATCAAAAAGAACACTTTTAAATTTCCCCCTTCAGATTTCTATAAAGCCATTGTTTAGTGGACACATGGCAAGCTATTTTATCAGCTGCCTCTACTACAATGGGCCCCTCCCCTCAGCCCAGTGCAGGAAAAATCTAGTTATGATCGAGCTGAGTTTTTCCCCGTTGGGTGCCGGTAACAGTGGTGGTGTCATCAGCAGGGGTTTGACAAGCTTGCAGCTGTGTGTAATGCACAGAGGATTCTGGGACCTCCAGTCTGTGAAGACGGTGCATTTGCAAGATTTATTCTGCAGGGAAACTGAACATCTGGGCCTCAAACACCCAGAGGGCAGATAGACGAAGTCTGAAAGTAGCACTTCCCAGCACCCATAATCCCACTTGAATGCACAAGTACATTTGGTTTGTAGCATTTCGGTAGCTAGCAGGTATTAGTGTCCTTAACTTTTAGCTCATTCTCTCAAAGATTATTTTTCACCAAGGGTCAAGGTGTCCATTCACGTGGATGTGAGTTTTTATACCTTTTGCTGTAAACAATAGATTTTCCACATGGAAAGAAAGGGCAAATACAATTTGCTGTCAGTTTTGACTCTGTGGAAAGATGCAGCACGTCATCTCTATTATTTTTCCTGCAGTTTGTGGGTGACCGTTGCTAGGTAATGCCTTTTCCACCAAGCATCAGGGATCTAATGGGGGGGTTTGGAGACTAGGTTCCATCATATAATTAGCCCTCGATGTGTTCCAGAATCTCACCTATCCTGGTGCAGGTGAGAGAAAAATGTCCTGGACCAATCCTTGGGAATAGGTGTGAGGAGCCTGGAGTGATTGCACAGAATTAAAAAGGAGCTGATTCCTGATAACTCAGCCCCTGTCGTTTAATGCGAATATCCACCGGAATTATTTTCTTGAGGATTTGCTGCTGGAGTAAAATACAGACGTGTCAGAAGCACCTGTAGCTCTGTGGCACCCTCATTCCATGAATACATTATCCTTGGAAAGTGGAGATTTCACAGAAGGCAAACAAACAGACCACCCATGACCTCAGGGAACTCAGGTTGTACCAAGGTGTGCGTGCACAAAGGAAAAGCTGAGTGGAGAAGTAGCACCCACTACTGTTGTTTTTAGGGGTGTCCTCAGGGAGTAAAAGGGAGAATGGGGGCTTTTCCTTCTTTTTCTTTTTTTTTCTCCTTGAGAGACTCAAAGGTTTTTTCTGATGAGCTGGTATTAGAGCCAATCTTCTGACCCATGGTTGGAGATTTGGTATGTAAGTGGTTCTTAGTAGCAGGATGTTGGGATATAATGTTATTTCCCATCTTTTATTTGGCCCGAGCATAATGGGCTGGTTTGGTGCTTACCGTGTCTGATATAAAAGGAAAACAAAATATATTCATATGATAGAACATCTTGGTCATTCATCTCATCTGGCAGGGATGGATAAGATTATTGAGATTAATTGAATTTACTCCAACTCCCAAGATCTGAAGAGTGAAATGAGTTAGTTGCCCAGAGTTGCCTGAGTATTGGCTATGAGCTGTTGCCTACACTAAGTAACAGATCAACAGTGTGAGGTATTATTGGAAGCCTGCTGCCTTCATCTATGTTTCTAATGATTTCACCTGGTTCAGAGGTCCTGTGTAAACACTGTGAGGAGGAATTATTCCATGTGAAGATATCAAAGGAGGGCATTGTTTTTTATTCAACTAACAAGGATGCAAATTCACCTCTTTGAACCGCTTAAGGAGGGCAGAGAGTATGAGCAATTGTATCCTGGCTGAAGTAGAAATTGAGGGAAGGGCCAAGATGAAGCTTAGAGGCAATTTCCATGTGCTAAGTGAAATGCGTTCTTCAGGATGCAGAGAACATGGGTGAGGTTGAAAGCAGGGGGCGCCGTTCTGGGTGGAGGGAGGCAGACTGGGACCTGTGCTTTAAGTTTTTATTTATCAATGTCCCATCTTGCAACTACACCCAAAGGAGTGGATATATATAACCTCAGGAGAGTCCCACTCAACTGGACTAGTCCCCAGGATAATTTTCACATTAGGGCCCATTGGGAGTGACTTGGATGGCTTCTCTCGGAGAACCCCCTGCTTGCCTTTTGCCAACACTCAGCACCAGAGCACCATATGGTTGCTTTTAGATCCCTATGTATTTCTCATGTTCTCTATTTTTTTTTTTTTTTTTTGGTTCTTTGAATAGAAGGAGCTCTTTTCATAGCTGCAAAAAATGGTTTAAGATATTTGGGAGAGCATGGGCCCCTACCCTCACCTAATAGGCTGAGCCCTAGGGTTGGCTCCATACCCACTTACGTATGTCCTTCTTGCCTGAGTTGCCCCAGGATGACCACGTGACACAGTCACAGCCAATGAGATGTAAGTGGAAGTCCCAGAGGACTATGTCTCTTCCCAAAGAGTAAAGGCACCGTCTGTTCAGATAAAGCCATTTGACCTGGAAATGCAGAAGCCATCTTGCCACCTGGAGTGTCAAGCATGATAACAAAGTACAACTTTACAAGGAGCAGAGCAGAGTGGTGGGAAGAATTTGTGAGCCTTATAGGTTATTGAGTTGCCATATCAGGCCTATACTCAACCTTCTTAAATGTGAGAAAAATACACCTCTTCCTTTAATTTTTCCTCTCATTTTTAGTAAATGTTCTTACTCTTATTTAATCCAGTGGTTTTCAAACATTAGTATGCATCAGAATCATCTGGAGAGCTGGGAAAAATAGCTCTGGGTTCAGGATTTCTGATTCAGTACGTCTGGGTGGGGTTGCAAATCTGCATTTCTAACAAGTTCCCAGGCAATATTAATACTGTCCTAGAACCATAGTTTAAGAACTTTTGGTTTAGGCTAATGATTCTATTCCTTTTAAAAAAAAGATTTTATTTATTTATTTGAGAGAGTGAAAGAGAAGGAGCAGTGTGGGGGGGGCAGAGGGAAAGAGAGAGAGAGAGAGAGAGAGAGACAGAGAGAGAGAGAGAGAGAAGTAGTCTCCCCGTTGAGCAGGGAGCCCTACTCAGGACTCCATCCCAGGACCCGGAGGACATGACCCAAGGCGAAGGCAGACAGTTAATAGACTGAGCCATGCAGACGCCCCTCATGATTCTGTTCCTTTTCTGAGCCACTCTTCATGGCAATGGCACGTGTCAGAATCATGAATTGTTAGTCACAGAAAGTGCAAAGCATCCAATCCAGGGATTTCCAATGTGTGCAATCCTGAAGGGTAACCCCATGTTGAAGGTAGACAGGAGACCAGCTGGGCAGGGCTTGGCACATCTATCCCCGCTTCCAATGAGAATCATTCTGGTTTGTTTTGTATGTTTCACTCAAACATTTGAAAGTCACTGGCTGGATTCAACCCCCTCAATTTACTTGTAAGGTGAGAGCTGCCACTGTGTTCTCCTCCTCTGACTGCTGTCTCCTGACACCCAACTAGATTTCCTTCGGGTGCACCATACTGACAGCCTATCATGGTAGCACTGTCTGTAGCCTCTGTCAGTCTCAGTGGTCATGTTTGTTATAAAAAGACTTAACAACAGTTATGGTGATTTTTGGATTACACAGAATAGATGCAGAATACCTAGATGTAGGTGCCTAAAACTTTACCTCCCATTTGATAGACAGCAATATGTTCATTAAGACTGGATTGCATTGGCTCATTCACAAGAACAGTTCTGGAGCTTCTCTGAAGGTGCTGGAAATTTGATTTGGGGGAGTGCCCATGTGGTAGCAGGTTCCTGGAAGTGCCATGGGCGATGCTTTGTGAAGCTTCAAGTAAGTACAGGCTGAATTGATTTATGCTTAATCCTAAAATCATATCAGGCACTTTTCTTTAGGATAGGGTGTTGTCGCTGTGATTCTTAAAACATTTAACAGTGGGCATGGCTGAAAATTCCCCTCATCGTAGATACAGATCAGCATTTTTACCTGTACAGATTGTATAAGCGGAACGTGAACGCTGGTTATGCCGGAGAGTAGTGTAAGAGGTACAAAACAACTTCGGTGCCGGTTCAAAAACTGTCACAAATTTGCTGTGTTACTTTGGACAAGCCACTTCCCCTCTCTGAGCTTCAGTATCTTTATTTGAAAGGGAGGAATTGCTTCAGACTACCTAAACTTTCTCAACTCTCTAGTCCATGACTTTAGAGTTCCCTCTAAAGATAACGCGGGAATAGGACTGAGTTACAAGGCTGAGACTGGCATTAAAACCAGCAAATGCGCATTTTCCGGGTATGTGGGGAATTGGCTGTGAACTCCTGAGAATTCCTAACTAACCTAAATAGGGTATCTTTCTGTTTGCACCACAGGAGGTTTCATCTATGACTCTCCTTCAGTCCCCATCCACAAAGCTTTCTGTAAGATCTCATTCCACCATTCAACAAGATGCTAACAGAAAAAAGATACCCCGTTAGTCAACATTCATAATTATCCCTACTGTTAATCAACAAATCTTAATATGTATTGAAAAACAGCATTTCATAAATATCAGATGTTCTGTTGCCTCTATTCAGCATGTGCTGGGTGAATAGAGACATTTAAACGATCGTTAAAACTGTTGCTATTTTAAAGCCAGCAACAACAAATTGGGATGCTATTTATTTGTTAAAAATCCCAAATAAATTAAATCCCTCTTTCTTCATTATCCCTCTGCTAAATGTGTCTGGGCACCCACCATTGGCATAAAGTCTGATGCAGTGTATGCAGAAACTTCCAGCAAATATTGACAAATATTTCAAGAATTAAGCTTATAAAATCCCAGTCACATCGTGTATGCTTCATTACTTTAAATCCAAACCATTAGCTCTATTAGATCCCTACTTACAGTGGTAGAGAAATATTGCCGCATATAAATGAACATTTTTCATAGCAATGGGACATATATTATAGCTGTAATTCATTAAACAACTTCCCCAGTATCCAATAACATGATCCCTCCTCTCTATCATGTGTATTCCAACAATCCAAGAGCACTTGGCATTTTGTGAACATGGTGTTTATCTTTGAGGTTAACCACAAGATGGAAAGTCTAAGGAGGTTTAAGAGCCCGTGCAAAGCCCACTCTATCTCTTGCAATACCACATGTGAAGTAGACTTTTCCTTTTTGGCATCCTTCACGGGTAAGATGAAATAGCAACGGAACATTTGTCACATGCATGAATTGTGAAATCAAACAAAGGTACAAGAGTGCTTGAGGATTCCATGAGATCTTAATGCATTTTTGTGTTGGAAAACATCTAAAATAAGCAAGAGTAAAGGAGAAGCCATAGTAGACACTTAGAAATATGATTGAATTTGTAGCAGGCTGGTTAAAATTATGAACTCTTGAACCAGATGATTTGAAATCCAGTTACACCATGTGTTACTTAGGTAATTGTGGGCAGTTTGACTTTTCTGAGCCTTAGTTCCTCATATATAAAATGGAAAAAAAAATAACAGTTCTTACCTAATGATAACTATGAGGATTAAACAAGATAATACATGTAATGCATTTAGAAGAATCCCTGGTGTGTAGGAAGTGAGTGCTAAGTGTCGCTGATCATTATTTGCTGTTTCAGCAGACGCTAAAAGCATCACTGTAATTAAATGGATTTTATAAAATTTTTGAAAGTAAAAAAGTTATCAAAAGAATTGAAGACTAAGCTAAAAGCCATGATAATTACAAAAGAAAAAAACAGAGAAAAGAATTTGTGGCATATTTGATAAATTCCAGAGCTGATTCTGGACACATTGCTAAGCTGATTATGCACCCACAATAAGAGACACACTTCTGCCCAATTTAATCTAGAGTAAGAGCCATAAGTTACAATATCAGGAGTAAGAAGGGGAGTGCAATTATAACTATGAAAGTGATTAAGAAAATTAAGAAGTCTCATAAAACGGGTGATTATTAGGGAAAACAAAAATGACCAAAATTGATTCTGGGAAAAAATGTACAAATCATTGTACATTTTATCATTCAGGTAATATTTATTTACTAGCAACGAATAAGGCATTCAGCCCAGATGGTTTATTAAGTGAATCCAGAGAACCTTCAAGGAGAAAAGAATTCCTTTTCTATATAAAATATTTTGGTGAGGGTCACCTGGGTAAGCATCAGACTCTTGATTTTGGCTGAGGTCATGATCTCAGGGTTGTGAGACTGAGCTGCATCAGGCTCTGCGCTCAGCGCAGAGTCTGCTTGAGATTTTCTCTCCCTCTCCCTCTGCCCCTACTACCTCGTGCTCTCTCTCTCAAGTAAATAAATAAATACATACATCTTTAAAAAATAAATAAATAAAATATTTGGGTGAGAAAAATGGAGGATAAGTCCTGAAATTCATTTTGTTATATTAACAGAACTTTGTAGCTAAAAACAAAACCCCAAAAAACATTGCATACTTTTCTATTTCACCATCAATAAAGTTGCAAGTGTTCTAAATCAAATTCTAACAAGATTAAGTTGAAACAATGATGTTTCAACATTAAGAAAGCTATTAAAATAATTTATTACATGAATAGGTCAAAGGAGAAAAACATGATTATCACAATGTATTCTGCAATCCATTTGAAATCCAACATCCATTCCTCATAAAAAATTCTCAAGCTGATTCTAGAAAAGTTCTTTCTGAATATGACTAAAAAAAAAGAACAAACCTAAAACCAACCATGAATATGACCAATGTTGAAGAAAACTTGTATATATTCCCATTAAAGTTAGGGGAAAACGTTTTATCTTGTGACATCTAGAGAATGCATACAAAATTTAAAAAATGCATAAAGATAAATATTTTACATACCAAGGAATAAACACAACAACTGAGTGAAAATTATTTTAAGAGTTACTTTATATAATCATTTAAAATACTTCTAAATTACTTTAGAAATTGATTCATATTGTGTCCTCCAAATAAATTATACATGGCTTCAAATTTAAGGTTATTAGGGAACAGTTAAACATAAAGGCACCATTTGAACCAAGAATTGTGCTTGCAGGCACGTACCCAAGAGAAATGGAAACCCGTTCCCACAGAACCTTGTAGGTGAATATCTATAACCACATTACCCTGATTAACAGAAAGGTAACAACCTGAGTGCCCAACAAGTGATGAATATATAAACAAAATATGGTATAATCCTACAGTGGAATATTATTCAGCCATAAACAGGATGAAGTTATGATGTATGCTACAAAATAGATGAATCATAGAAACAATATGGTAAGTAGATAAAGCCAATCACAAAAGACTACATATTGTATGATTCCATTTGTGTCAAATGCCCAGAATAGGTAAATTTATAGGGGCAAAAAGTAATAATTATAATTGCCAGAGTTTGGGGTAAAAGGTGAGGGTGGTTGGCAGATAATAGCTAAAGGATATGAGGTTTCTTTTTAGGCTAATAAAAATGTGAGATTGTTTCCAGTGATGGTCTCACAATTCTGCGAATTATGTTAAAAACCATTAAATTGTATGATTTATATATTTTTGTTTTTTTTAAATTAACATTTAAATTGTATGATTTATATTTATAGTACATAACAGGTCAATAAAAGTGTTATAGAATGAAATGTTAAAAAAATTAAATTTAAAAGACAAAATAGGGGCACCTGGGTGGCGCAGTCAGTTAAGCATCCAACTCTTGGTTTTGGCTCAGGTCATGATCTCAGGGTCGTGAGAAGGAGCCCCATGTCGGACTCTGTGCTCAGCACAGAGTCTTCTTGAGATTCTCTCTCTCCCTCTCCCTCTTCCTCTCCCCCTGCTTGTTCTCTCTCTCTCTCTAAAATAAATAAATAAATCTTAAAAAAGAAAGTATGGGCAAGTCTGAAAAAGAATCAAATAGAACATTCATAAATCAGAAATGAAGAAAAAGAGTATTAATCACCTAAGAAGTATAGTTAAAAATTAGGGAATTAGGGTCAGCACAAATAAAGTCCAAAAAGGGGAAATGAAGATAGTGGCAGAAAATAATGATATAAGAAACCCGATAATAGTAACAACAAAGTCAAAACACACACACACACACACACACACACACACACACACACTGGCATGCTTGAATTACCATAATGAACTTTAGAAAGAGAACACCTGTGTGGACCTGTATGCATTGTAGAAATTCAACCAGTTTCATTTACTTCTTTAACGATTTGTTTATTTATTTTAGGGGGGAAGGAAGAGGGAGAGGGAGCGAGAATCTTAAGCAGACAAGCAGACTCCTGCTATGTGCAGAGCCCGACCAGGGGCTTGATCCACGATCCTGAGATCATGACCTGAGCCGAAATCAAGAGTCAGACACTCAACTGACTGAGTTAGCCAGGTGCCCCAAGAAATTCAACCAGTTTTAAATGGTCTCCCTACAAAATACTAAAAGCCAAATATTTCAGTGGTAACTTCTACTAAACCAATCCTTAACTTTTTTTTTTTTTTTAGAGATTTTATTTATTTGAGAGAGAGAGAGAGAGAGAGAGCACACGAGCAGGGGGAGGGGCAGAGGCAAAGGGAGAAGCAGACTCCCGGCTGAACAGGGAGTCAGACATGGGACTTGATCCCAGGCCTCTGGGTTCATGACCTGAGCCAAAGGCAGATGCTTAACTGACTGAGCCACCCAGGCACACTAAACCAATCCTTATCTTATGCAAATTGTTTAGAGTAGAAAAGAGCAAGATCTCCAACTCATTTTATGAAGCTGGTCTAATCTTGATACTGAACTGAATAGGGAATATATGAGAGAGAAAATTGATACGTTAATCTCACATCTGTATTAGCATCTCATTTCCAAAATCGTAATTAAAAAATACATCATAATAAAATTTTATCCAGGAATGCAAACTTAAAATGATATTAAAAAATTCACTGATAGAATTTGCTTCCTTAATAAAGGAGAAAATTTTTGTTATCATTTCATTAGATGTATAAACAACATATTTGAAGTTCAACACCTATTCATGATTTATTGGAGATAAAACCTGAGAAGGTAGGAATAGAAGATATCTTCTTTTGCCTCATAAAGGGTATCTCTCAAAGATCTATAGCAAACATCACAACTGATGAAACATTAGAAGTATTTACTCTAAAGTTAAGAACAAGTCAGATAGTTGTTCTTACCACCTTGTTTTCTGTTTTGTATTGTTTTTTTGTTGTTTTTTTTACACATTATATTGGGTGTTTCAGACACTGTAATAAAGTTAGAAAAGGAAATAAAGAGTATAAATCTTGGCAAGTAAGATGTTCACATATGATGACTGTCAACTTAGAAGATCCAAGATAATCTATATATAAAATATTATCACTCAAAAGAGAATTCAGCAAGTTTACTGAATATGTTGTCAATGTACAAAAGCCAATAGTGTGAATTTTGCATGAGCAACTATTCAAAAATAAGGTTGTTTTAAAAAGTAACATTTATGACACCATTAAGAGCCATAAATGTCAACACATAGAACTAACAAAATGTATACTTGAGACTTTTATGAGGTCTCAATAAATTATGTAATTTATTGAATATGAATAAAATACCTAAACAAATAGATATACGATGGGTATGGATGGGCATACCCTCTGTGGTAACAAAGGCAATCTCCACAAATGAATACCAAGTCATTCCATTCAATATGCCAGTAGAGTTTTAGAACACTGGACAAGCTGATTCTAAAATGTTTGATTATTTTGTCTCCTTAACTCCTGGTTGTCTCAGAAACTTTAATGGCTACAAGCAGGTGTGTGTGTGTGTATGTGTCTCTGTGCTTTATCCAGCTTTTTTAGTTGTTTCAGCAGAAGCATTGGTCTGAAGCATCATGCAACCTCATCATAGCTACAAGTGGATGTGCACCTAAAATATTTTAAATATATACAAATACAGAAGTATAATTATGTAAATTGCTCTTCTGAAAACCTTTCATTGGCTTTTCATTTCACTTGGAATAAAATTGAAAGTGCTTAGCAAAAAAAATGTTTATGGAAGAATGAAAAGGCAAGAATAACAAACATTTTGAAAACTTTGAAGAAGAATAATGTAAGGAAACCCCCACAATCAAATATCAAGACTCTTTATAAAACTACTAGGGGTATTCATACAATCCAGCAATTGCACTACTGGGTATTTACCACAAAGATACAAATGTCGGGATCCGAAGGGGTACATGCACCCCAATATTTATAGCAGCAATGTCCACAATAGCCAAACTGTGGAAAGAGCCAAGATGTCCATCGGCAGATGAATGGATAAAGAAGATGTGGTATATATACACAATGGAATATTGTGCAGCCATCAAAAGGAATGAGATCTTGCCATTTGCAACGACGTGGATGGAACTGGAGGGTGTTATGCTGAGTGAAATAAGTCGATCAGAGAAAGACATGTATCATATGATCTCACTGATATGAGGAATTCTTCATCTCAGGAAACAAACTGAGGGTTGCTGGAGGGGGGTAGTGGGAGGGATGGAGTGGCTGGGTGATAGACATTGGGGAGGGTATGTGCTATGGTGAGCGCTGTGAATTGTGTAAGACTGTTGAATCACAGATCTGTACCTCTGAAACAAATAATGCAATATATGTTAAGAAAAAAAAAGAAGAAGATAGCAGGAGAGGAAGAATGAAGGGGAATAAATCGGAGGGGGAGATGAACCATGAGAGACGATGGACTGTGAAAAACAAACTGAGGGTTCTAGAGGGGAGGTGGGTGGGGGGATGGGTTAGCCTGGTGATGGGTATTAAAGAGGGCACGTTCTGCGTGGAGCACTGGGTGTTATGCACAAACAATGAATCATGGAACACTACATCACAAACTAATGATGTAAGGTATGGTGATTAACATAACAATAAAAAAATTTAAAGAAAAAAAAAAACTACTGGGGGTATTTGTACAAGCCAGGCCATTAGATTAGTAGCATAGAATAGAGAACATAGAACCAATATATGTTTGTATGTTGACGATGTATTTCACAAATATTAGCTCGGTATATAGCAGTGATGGGATAAATTGGCAAAGAAAGAATGGGCTCTTCTCAGCATGTGCATGGAGATATAAATGTGCATAATAACCTCTGTGAAGAAGCAAATCAGCAAGTTTAAGATGCACACAACCTGTGACCTAGCAGTTCTAATGTAGATATCTGTGATGGAGGAACCATCATATATGGGATCAGAAACATGCACGGAGGTACTTGTTAAAAAGCATGATTTCAAATAGGAACTTGTCTGCCCTTTAATAATGAAAGGGATAAGCTATGAGTTGGGATTCATTTATCAAATGGAATATTTCAAACATTTAAGGGATTTAATGATTTATTACTTTGAAACTTATTTTATGGACAACAGCAGCTGAATAAAATATAGACGGCTCTAAAAGTTTAACAGAATGATGTACAATTGGTGTCATTATAGTTAATTAAATCTTGTTCCCCTTGTGTCTGTGCATGCGTTGAATTTACTCTAAAGCCTTTGGAAGATGCATGGCCCTGCACACGTGTTGGTTTCAGACTTAAGGCCTTCAGAAGCAGGAGAGAAGAAATTTCTCTTGTGAGAAGCCACCCAGTTTGTGATAATTCATACATTAATTCATACATACATACTTCATACAGAAATGAATACATTGGCCAAACAGGCAGAAACTCAGTCCTGAATATGTGCTTAGAGAATGGTGTCTGAGCTCTAAATGGTGGAAATTAAGCCAAAGAAGGAGTTGTTTAGGTCTTTGTCTCACTAGAACTGACCCTGGGAAAAAATAAACCAGTATGAGAATGCTCTGCACAACTGGTTGAAATCACACCATCAAGGGACAGGCAAACCCACAGGGCCAGAAATGGCAGGGCGCAGCCCCCTCTGCCAAACTGAGAATGCCCCCAACTTGACAAGACCTGTGTGTGTGCACAGAAATTTCTAGAAGGAAACAAATTCTACATAGGACAATGGTTGTTGATGGACTCTGAAGAATTGGGAACGAAGGTGGTTCTTATATCCCCGTGATTTACAATACATAGAACTTTTGCTTACCTTTGTCCCCCCGCTTCACATTTTCATTCTTATACACATCCTGGTTAGTGTGGCCATTGGGTTGTTCAGAGGAAGGTTTTGCCCTTGATTCTGAGGGGTGTGTGTGTGTGTGTGTGTGTGTGTGTGTGTGTGTGTGTTTGCTGAAGAGAGTGATCATTAAGTCAAGGAACATTCCGACCACCTAACTACAAATTAGTTAAATGGATACCAATCTCAGTCCACAAATCACAAATTGCCAGATAGAGTACATCTAATTTTTTTTGCATAAATCAACTTTATTTCAAGCATAAGCTCTCTGGGTTGTGGGATATCTAATGTCAGTCATTCCTGGAGGACTTTGTCTCTTCCCTTGAATCTATAGTACTGTAATAGGGACAAGCATAGGGAATCTTCTGTAATGTCACACGTCAGAGATGCTCATTTATCAGCAATGGGCCCCAGCCACTCTGCTGTTGCCAACAACTTCCTTGCCCCAGCAGAAATGATGTCTTCAGGTTTGCTGATGCTTTCATGTGTGGTGAGGATAAGAAATGCACCACCATTCTCCCTGAGGTATGCCCAGGGCACAGATTTTCATCCTCCAGAGCTCATAGGCCTTCTTTTTTTTTTTTTTTAATTTTTCAGTCTTTGAGAGACTCTTTTCAGTAATTAAAATCTTTCCCCGGAGCTACATCCCCCACACCCTTCTTTCTCAGATACCTAATATAACCGTACTCTGTGGCTGAGATTTTTGGAAAGGAAATGCAGGAATGCTTTCTGCCCCATCTCACACTTCAGCTGAGACAAGGAAACCCAGAGCCTGTGGCCTGCTTGAATCAACCACACGAGAGAGCAAACACAGTTGCTCTTAACACTGTAACTTTAAAATACAGATCCAAGTTAACATCCTCAACTTCCCAGCCATCTTGGTCTCCACTTTCAGACACACTCGTGTGTGTACAATTCATCCTCAGTAGCATAGCAGGCCCGTGTCTGAGCAGAAAGGCAATGGAAATATGTCTGTATGGTGCCCCTCATCCCCTATTAAGAGGACGTTTGTGAATGCCAGGGAGTCTTAATGTAGCTTGTCTTCCACTGATCTGGAGAGAGTTTTCCTTAGGTAAAGTTACTAGGTTCGTTTAGTGTCCAAGGGGAAAGTGCTCTCTGTGACAATGACATTTCTAAAGCTCCGTGCTTAGCCGAACTTGACAGCCTCACTCCACATTCACGCATTCAATGACATAATCAATGATAAAAACCTGGGAGATGTCGGGATGCTGCAGGAATGCAAAGAAAATGTCTCCTTCTTTGGTTTAGCCCCTGTGCTAGACAAGTGCACCCAGATACCATGGGGTGAGAATCTGGGGTGGCACCATTTCAATTTACTTTGTGAGTCTCTGAGGGTAGTCACTCAAAGGAACTGATGAAATGTGACATTTTTCATGAGCTAATATCTTGTCCGGGAAACTAGTTTCATTTTCTTCAACTTTCTTTAACATTCGGGGAAATATTGGGTAGCCTTAATCAAAGATTTAGCCTTAACTATTTTTTTGTTAATATCTTCAAAATATATGTCTCCGGGAAACACCTCATTCCTGAGAGTCAGCAGTTTACTTGAAATGCCCACCTCGAGTCAATAAGGTATCTCAGTGCAACGTATCATAAACTTCCTTCATGAACTAATTTCTCCCCAAATGTCTTACTCCTGTTTTCTTCTTCACTTCAGTACAGCACCATCCACCTGATTACTCAAAGTAGAAAATATGTTGCAGATTTCCACTCCATACTCATTTTCCTCTATCCATTTTTTGTTAGGTTTGTATTTATCTTAGAGTCTTTTGGGGTTATTTGCTCAACAATGTACAGTAAGAATTCTATTTCACATCACATTACATCCACACACATATCTAAAATAAAAGTTTCACAAAACAATAATAACCCCCACTTTGTGTAGTATGCATTAATAATTGACCATTCTTTTCTGCTCTATTCAATTTCACTTCTCTTTCAAAAGCTGGTTGTGCTCCACTAAATTGATTTCACAAACTGTTAATGCGTTGCAACCGGCAGTTTGGAAAACAAGGTCAGATGAAGCCACAGAACATGAGCTTTATAAGGAAATAAATGTAAAACCTTTGCTAAAATATGTAATGCCTGGTAGATCCTAGGTTACTATTAATTGAACTTTTAAAGACATTTTTAACCCCTCGGTTTTATTTATGTTATTAATATGCTTCCTTGACTAACCTTCCCCCATTTCTGAATGTTCATCTTGTACACATATTTCCGGACATGAATGCCATTTCTCCCATAAGACTCCAAGCGTTTGTTGAATTGGAAATGATCAGGAGGAAATTGTGTCCTCATGGGAAATCCATATGACTTTCTCCCACCTCTCCATCCACATAGCACTCTCCACAGCCTGAAAGGTCCATGGGCAGAACTAGGATGCATTCCTCTGTGTGCCTTTGATACCTTCTAGTCAGGTCCTTTACAAGATTCAGTGCTTAAGAAAGGCACTTGAGGGGCACCTGGGTGGCTCAGTCAGTTAGGTGTCCAACTCTTGATTTTGGCTCTGATCATGATCTCAGGGTCATAAGATCCAGCCCCAAGCCAGGCTCTGAGCTCTGTGTGGAGTCTGCTTGAAATTCTCTCTCTTCCTCTGCCCTCCCCTGCTCACCCTCTCTCTTTCTCTCTAAATAAATAAATTAATTAAAGAAATCTTAAAAAAAAAAGAGGCACTTGAAAGAAAGTATTAATAGGATTGGCAAACTAATCTTATCCGCTTCCAGTGGGACAAGATAAGGAAATATGACTGTTTCAAACTTGTTTGATCACAAACTCTTAACTCTAAGAGCACTAACTTTCCAAATTAGGGCCACACGTGATACTAAATGTGAGTAGGATCAGTACAAAGCTATTGCTCTTATTGGCAAAATTCCGAGACAAATTAGAAAGATCCCTTAAAACGTTGCCTTTAAATTCGTTCTTCATGTGATAGGCCATGTGAAAAGGGGGAAAAAAAGGGGGGAGAAAAAGAGGGCATGACAATAAAATCAAGATAGCTGAGTTACGTACATGTATATATGTCATTATATATAATTGTATAATGAGTATATATTATAATATAATATGTAACATATATATGCAATTTGAGTGACTCCTCCTATTAGTAGCATTATGTTTGTCACATATTGAATCATAATTGAGAGCACTGATCTTTAGAAATCTTTATTTGCATAGCCCCTGAAATAATTTGGTAAAACAATGAGATTTCTGACTCAGTACAAATATGGGCATCTAAAACTTTTCATCTTAAGTTTATTTTATTTTTTCCAAAGATTTTATTTATTTGTCAGAGAGAGAGAGAGAGAGAGAGCACAAGCGGGGCGGGGGCAGCTGGCAGAGGGAAAGGGAGGAGCAGACTCTCCCACTGAGCAGGGAGTCCGATGTGGAACTCCATCCCAGGACCCTGAGATCATGACCTGAGCTGAAGGCAGATGCTTAACTGACTGATCCACCCAGGTGTCCCATCATCATAAGTTTAAATGGTTTCAGAGGATCGAATTCTGCAGATTTTTACAAATAAAGTGGTTATGTCATACTTTTAAATACATCAAACAGGGGCGCTTGGGTGGCTCAGTCGGTCAAGCCTCTGCCTTTGGCTCAGGTCATGATCTTGGGGTCCTGGGATCAAGCTCCGTGTCGGGCTCCCTGCTGAGTAGGGAGTCTGCATCTCCTTCTCTCTTTCTCCTGCTGTCTCTCCCCTTGCTCGTGCTCTCTCTCTCTCACACATAAATAAATAAAATCTTAAAAAAATACATCAAACAAAATCTAAATACTGTAATAACATGAAACTCAATAACACAAAAATATGCAAACATACTTCTTTAAAAAAACATTTAACAATTTTTGTTCTTTTTAGAGAGGAGAGTGCCTGTGCGTGCTTGGGGTGGGGGGAGGGGGGAGGGGGGAGAGGGGGAGAGAAAATCTTAAGCAGGCTCCACCCCCAGTGGGGAACCTGACTCAGGGATTGATCTGAAGATGCTGGGATCATGGCGTGAGCGGAAATCAAGAGTCAGATACTTAACCTATTGAGCCACCCAGGCACCCCAACATTTACTGATTTTTATGTCTTTCTTTTTCCGTCCTGAGCTCCCGTTTTGTTTTATTCTTGCTCCATAGTGTTATCCTAATGTATTATAATTATATACTTAAAAATTCTTTATTAGTCACTCTGTCACACATATCTACAACAAAATATGCATATATGGTATGTATGCATATATATAAAAACATTTTAATATGTTTTGTTTCCTGTGGATGTAACTATTAAAAAACATTTTTTTTTTCTGGATTGGGATGTTACATTATTGTTAGTACTCAATCTGTACACAGCATAAATCAGTTATAAATTCTGACAATTATTAAACATAAATGAAATTTTATTGGAATTCCATTTCTTAATAAGGCAAATCATGCCCAGACTCTTTGTAGGCATTAATGAAAGAGAAAGGGGGTGTACTGGCAAGAACGAGTCTATCTGGAGCTAGCATATTATTTTTTTTAAATACCAAGTAGAAATTATTAAACCTTTTATAGGATGAAATAAAATGACAATTGACTGTAGTTCATATAAATATTTAATGGTAATTGTTAAAAATTAGGTTTTAATAACTCTTTGAATAGCACAAAGGTTGTGAAATATATAACATGATATTTTTATCCGAGATTTTATCCAGTGTCTTTTGAAAATTTGGTAGTCCCATAAAATATTTCAGTGACTGTTAGAAGTTTTAATCACTCACCGACTCTGCTTATGCTGTTTGGAAGGAGCTTGTTTTTCTAGCTCTTGACTTGCCCTAAGGATAAGTATTGAGCATAGCTGGGGGGAATTGCTTACATTTAGATATGTGAAAAGTAAAAGGCAATTCTTAGCATTCCATTTTTCCCGCTGATGCTCTCTTTAATTTACTTTCTTGCAGCTCCTTTGACAAATGCCAAGGAATAGAAGAATCCAAATCTTTGCTGTAGGTTTATAGGTTTATGGTAGCTTGATTACAATCATTTTAAGAGGTTTCCCTTTGCTTAACTCTTTTTTTTTTTACCTGTTTGACTTTATTTTTTTTAAATTTTTTATTGTTATGTTAATCACCATATATTACATCATTTGTTTTGATGTAGTGTTCCATGATTCATTGTTTGTTCATAACACCCAGTGCTCCATGCAGAATGTGCCCTCTTTAATACCCATCACTAGGCTAACCCATCCCCCCACCCCCCTTCCCTCTAGAACCCTCACTTTGTTTTTCAGAGTCCATCATCTCTCCTGGTTCGTCTCCCCCTCTGACTTACTCCCCTTCATTCTTCCTCTCCTGCTATCTTCTTCTTTTTCTTTTTTCTTAAAATATGTTGCATTATTTGTTTCAGAAGTACAGATCTGTGATTCAACAGTCTTGCACAATTCACAGCGCTCACTGTCCTTTGCTTAACTCTTAATAAGATTTTCATTCCATGGGACACTGAACCACCTAAGTTTGGGGGTGGTTGAAGTGGATGCCTCTCAGGCAAATTATTTTTTCTAAAGAGGCTACATGGAAGATGATTACTTCAAAACTGATTTCCTTATATCTATCCATAGTCATATGCCTGCTATAAATTCTTCATGTGTTCCATGAGTACCCAGGGAATGTGACTCAAACCAAGCTTTAAGACAAAGGATTCTTCTTAAGGGATAAATAATTGGTTTTGAGTTATTCCTCCTTTACTATATCAGGGAGTGGGGGACAATTCTAAAAATGTCTAGGTATGCCCTCGATAAATAGTCCTTAACCTTATGTATTTTCCTGTAGCTCCAAGAAGATCCATGAACCCCTATAACTATGTTTGTATGTGTGTATATCTGCTTTGTGTGGGGCACGGGATTATAGCTTTTATCAGATTCCAAAGTAACGTGTGACCCCAGAGAGTGTAAGATTCACTGACTTAGAATTCTTGTCCTTGACTCCTATGGAATCTCTAAAATTACATTACAAAAAATATTTTTTTAAGTAAGGTGAAAAAGAATAGTGGACCAGTATGTCAATATTTAAAAAAGTAAATGTGTGCCCAGTAGGAGAAGCAAAATATTAACCAAGTAAACTTACATGTTAGAGTCTAAATCTGAAAATCTTTACTAAAGGAAGCAGATACCAGGTTCCACATGGGGAATTTCAAGCAGAAACATGCCTTAAAGGATGCGTATGTACCTACAATTTTAAATATTTTTCTTCAAGCCAACTTCCTGGTTTCTTCTTTTGAAAAACAAAAACAAAAACAAAAACAAAACCTAAAACCTTTTTGTAGAAGACTTACTAATGATAACGCTCACAGCTATGTTTAGTGATCAACTACTATGTTTCACGCACTTTACAAATCTCCCCTCCCAGAGAGCTGCTGCTTTTTAAGGGATGGGACAGATATGGTTCAAAGACTTTGAGCGAGTTGCCCAAGGTCACACAGCCAGGGAGACCACAAGTCTGAGCTCAGAGTCCACGTACCTGTGATCGTCTGTTCCATCCCATCATATTTTGGTGGGATGACCACTGGACACAACAGCCAGCAGTTCCAGGGATGACAGCCATAAATACTGTTCCAACCTTTCAAATGTCTCTTGAAAAACTTGGAGACCTGGAGCAAAAGGACCAAGGAATCACAGCGAGTGTCCGCTGTGACCCACCTTTGTCTGAGCGGGGTTGTGCTTTCCCTGTGTACTTATCATTAGGTTTCACTGTCCCTCTATATTTCCTTGGCTTCTTGTACCTGTCAAGGATCCTCCAAATCAAAGGGGCTTTCTTGCATTGACTGCCTTATTTCAGCATGACTGCTGAGTCTCTAAAGAAGATATATTCGACACGAATGAGATTTTTTCCTCCTCAGGTCTCTCTCCCACACTGAGTTATGTCTCACATTCATTTCTCCCTCCGCTGCAGTATATTATGTCTCCCAAATTCTCATTTGTTTTTTAGACATCTCTACCTGGAACGTCCAGTCTCTTAAGCTTGTCGTCTCGTTTGTGTTCTACTTGTCTTAAAGCTCTGAGGGATTTTACCTCTTAAAATCTCAGTCCATGGCCTCACGGGGTCCTAACAGCATGTCTGCTCAAAGCACTTGGCCTTCAAATGATTCTAGAAACTTCCTAACCTCTCCTCCTCTGAAGTTAAAATGATGAGTGGAAATCAGTTAGAAGCAGATGTTTTATTTGCATTTTCACTTGTAGCAGCTTAAACTAGTTTGTCTGGGTCATCCATTTAAATGGGAATTATTCCTAATGAAAGCAAATTTGACTTTGATAAAGTAAGCAGTACCCAACGCGCTATTGGGTGGGCATCCTCTGAGTTCCCCGTTCATGTTTTCAAGTTTGAAAATTTGGCCACAAAAGAGTGGCTAAAACCTGTTTTAAATATTCCAATTGGGCTTTAGTCAGAGTAGCTTCCCGTTAAGGACTTTGCCTTGTATTTCTTTGGGGGCTGCGTGTCACATGCTTAGGGATTTAAAACGTTAATCAAAAGTTTTACTATTTACACAGATTACACAGTTGTGCAGATCTCCTGTGAGAGGTGGTACTTCCTATCTGAATGCTCAGCTCCTTGAGGACAGGAGCCACACCTGACTCATATTTATTTCTATTGCACTTAGCCCGATGCCTGGTATATATTAGAGCAGAGATGCTCATGGGCCCAGTGAATGGATGCAGGCTCCCTTCCATAAACTAGAATAATATTCTTGACATACTGTCCACAAGGCACGTACTTTTCCTGTAATGGACACTTTTCCTGTAATGGAGACTGCTCCCCTGCTCTTCATGAAATTTATTGACTGGCCCAGACTCTGGCTCATCTCATCACTAGGAAATGGATATCATCTGTCTGGCATGTAAAGGGAAGCATTTGCAGATGCCCATATTTCCTAAAACCAAGCCTCCCCTCCTAGATAATTGAATCCTCAGAACTCTGATCTGGACTGGGGTCCTTGGAAGGTGACATGTGGAGGAAGGCGGCCAAGAGTACGGCCGGGCAGCTGCTGGGCAGACATCACTGGGAGCTGGCCACTGTCTTCAAGGGTGGATTCAAGACGCTGAGGTGATCCCAAGCAGTGGCCCCAGGGAGACCAGGAAGAGGGAAAAAGAAATTCTCAGCAAAAGTTTACATCAGAGGACCAGAAAGGTAGAGCCAGCAGCTCCGAAGGCCAAACTGGGGACCATCCCAGAGGTCAGGAGACACAGGGAGGCTGTCTTTTATGGCGAGAACTGGAGATACTCAAGTCACTCAGAAAGATGAGGGCTGACACCGAATCTCAGCTCCATGGGTTTCAAAGGCCTGGTGGGCAAAAGATGAAGAAAACAACTGTCACCCCAAAGCAGTGAGAATTTCTGTTTCTCTAGATGCGGATACTTGAGTTTACCACTGAGGAACCCTCTCTCCTTTTAAGAACTGCCTAAGTGAGCTGTTTAGTTCTATGGACATAAGCCCAAACTCCTTTCCTGAGATAAAGACATGGCTCAAAGGAAGGAAAATAACAACAACAACAACAACAACAACAACAACAACAAAAACTTCAGAGTGGAAAAGGGCCAGGGTCACCCAGAAGCCAAACAGCTGCTTCTGGAAAACAGTGGGGAGGCCACGGAAGGGCAGGCTAGGCTTTGTCTTCCATGTACCCCTCCACTGCTCTTGGAGCCCCTTGGTGTAAGGATGGGGAGAGAGCTGTCAGCTGTCAGCCTGACCGACGCTTTGACACCATGTTCTAGAGGAACTACTTGGGGTCTTGTAACAAAATATGAGGGAGGCTTGGTGAGAGGGCCACTCACTCTGCCTGGGCCCCCAAACTACTTTGGATCTGCCACCTCAAGGAATGTCCCCTTTATGAGTATTCTGCTTTCAGCACAAACACTGGGCTTGATACTCTTGGTGGCACCATTAGCAGGGGTGATCCTCTTTCAAGCAGCCACTTGGGTAATGGATTGTGACACCTGAGTGCCCATGCAGGAAAAAAAAATACAGCATGGACTCTGTGTGACAGGCATGTGTGGGCTGGTGAGACACCCCTCTAGGGGCTCCAAGACCCTATGAAGGGGACTGAAATGCAGATAAAAATAACCATGCAAGATAATAATACTAACACTAGGATTAAACAGTCATGCAAGCAAAAAACTGAGCATGCTTAAATAAATGTGATCTCTTATTAATAACCCTGGGCTTCTAGGGAAATTTAAAATGTTATAAAGAGAAGCTAAGAACTGTTAGGAAGTTACAAGCAAAGATTCTACTGAGCATGTTTGCTGAAAAATGTGCTGGTGTCAACATAGCAACTGTGAAGAGTTAGCCTGTATCGAATAGATACAGAGAAACAAGTTTCTAATTTTCTGGTAAAAATCATAGGCAACTATGAGATACAACATTTGAGATAAAACAATCAGGTCTTTGGGAACCTACTGTGAGTGACCTGAGTGGGTCCAGTCCTCCTTCCTGCTCTGAATAGCTCACTTACCTCACGTGTGGTCCCCACTCCTGGGATCCATCTCAATGTTTTTTGCTTAGTGTCCCCAAAGTCATCCTTCTTCTGACTTGATTTCAAGGGCAAAGAATGCCTCTAATTCCAATTTTATGGGTCCTTGTTTCCCAAAATAACCTCAGTAGCTCTGTAGTTAACAGATTATTAATCTTCTTATGTCTTCTAGATGTTTTTGTTTGCTTCTTCCCCCCGTCATGGTGCCTATAATGAAAAGTAACCCATTGTACCTGCATTCTTGTATATGATTGTTTTTACTAGTCCTCCTAGTACTACTCCTACCACCACTAGTATCATTGTATCCTTCCTTAGAGGGCCACTCTAGGCAAAATTAGACCAAAACATGCCTTTGCCTGGGCTCCTTTCTGACCTCTTTTTGTCATAACCTTGTGTCTGCTGCTGAGACACACATGAAGGGAAGCCCACATGCGTGTCTAGTTATTGAAAGAATAGCGGGAAAGATACCTTTAAGAGAAGATGAAGAAGGCAGGTGTACACAGTGGAGGTCAAATGTATGTCCAGTTTTGTTCTGGCTTTTTCTCTGAAATGCGTGTCATGACTATTTCCAAATGTGAGTAGATATTCTTCGATATGACGGTTTTAATGCCCACATAGTAATTCCACTATCTGGATTGACCAGAAGTTCTTTTATTCTTGATTTTGAAGGTTAACTCCTTCATATTACCACTGTATTGTTCGCTTTAGTTTTTGCATTCTGCTTTCCTTTACAAAAGAGCAAGCAAAAAATGCAATAATGTGTTCAATTAATTGTACAAACACCACTTCACCTATATGGATGGCAATATTGTTCAGATTGAGTTGTTAGTCCAGCAAGTAGTCATTTATGTTAATGAGGTTATATCTGAAAGTCTAACTAGGCATAGCAAATGTGGCTTAGAGTGCTGTTGATTTATGCATGAAAATGCATAGTTTTAGAAAGATGCATGCACAAAATTTGAAGAATGTCTAAATGCCAGTAGTAATCAATTAGAATAATGGGGAATGTATATTAAGAAATCAGACCTCTTTTTCAACAATAAAATTAGTCCCCTGGAATTCTGAATATTATTTCAAATAAATGAACAAACATAATTTTGGGTAAAAATTACTCTTGAAAATTGATATTTTTTATTACCTGGATAAATGTCAAACTGTTGTAGAATTTAAAGCAATAATGGATACATTCTAGAATATTCATGGCTATATATTACTTTATATAATTTGAATTAGCTTAATTTAAATTAATTTTTAAAATTGTAAGCTCTCTTGGAATGGAATAACCTTTAGAACATGTAAATCAATTGTTTAACTTTCATACAGACATATTTTTAGGAACTTAATTATAAAAGAAAGTAGGAGGTAGATCGTTACGATTCTTTTGATCTGGCCATCATTTCAGCTTTGTGAATGTACAATTGTATCACCTAAAAAAAAAAATAGCTTAAAATATTTTCTTGTAGCATTGCTTCACGCTAAGAACTTAATGCTGAGTAATACTGGAGTTAGCAATCATCTCTGGTTTGATTTAATATTTTATGGAGATGTAGGCTTTTGGCTTGAAATAAATCTTCATTTTGTCTGACAAAATGAAGAAATGTGACTGGTGGCCAATAGTCAACCAATGAACTTAATGCAGTCGAGTGGTAAGAGAACTGAATCAGAAGATCTCTCTTCTCTTTGTTGCCTCCACTGCTAGAAATCTCCTTTTTCTGTGGGTTATATTAAGGAATTCTGTTAATCAAGGGAGTTGTATTTTTTTAGATGATGTGCTTCTTAATAACACAGTTGCATAGCTTCTCCTTAGTTCTGTTTAGAGTTCATTTGGTTTTCATTTCCAGAATTCTAACAGAGTTACCAGACAGTAAAGCTCAGGCCCTTCTGTAGAAGCAGTGTATGGACTCACAGAGAGAAAAACACGTACAAGCTAGGTTTACCCATGAGGTTTACAGCCTCATGGTACCACGGGGCTCCCAAAGGCTCATGTGATGCCCCACCACAGCCCATGCTCCTCCATAGGGCCAGACTGTGAACTTTCCTGGTTTCCTTCACCACTTCTGGTGTTATTGTGAGTCTACTCTTTCTCTATTCAACAAGAGCCTCTTGAGAGACCTGGTGTGTTCTGTGCAAGCAGGAGCCACAGGCAGAGTCAGACAACACAGGGAGAAGGTGTTTGAGAAGACACCAGAGAGTCACAGAGTGTGTTCAGGGTGGTGTAGTACTTTTCCTAAAATGTGTGGCAGAGATGGTCCTAGAAGGAGTTCAGAGGAGTGAAGCTCGGGCCAAGGAAAACCAATTAGGGGAGGCTTTCCTTGGGAGAGAGGCATTGGTAAAAGTTCTGGGGAAAGGCCCCTGTGAAGAACATTGGTAGTTTGGGGGTGCTTTGGCATCCAATCCCTCTTGTTCTTGGTGCCCTGATACTGCCTTGGTGGACTCCCTCCCTGAGTGTTCCCTTCTGTTGGAAAGCTAAATCCAGATCTCTCTTCTCTTTGTTGCCTCCACTGTTAGAGCCAAAGGATCTTTTCTCACCTCCCCCCAGACTGGGTGCAGCCAGGGGCCAGCACATGACTTAGGTCTCCCCAAATACATGTGTGGTCTGAGGGCTCTGACTGTGGAGTCAATGCCCCCAAAAGGGTCACTTGGTGGTCAGACAGGTTGCAGCAGTGATGGGGGTGTGCACACCAGATGGCTTCTGTGTTGTGACCCTGGGCCCTCTGGAGATCTCCAGGTTCCATCTCATTGTCCACAATTAGCTTCCCAAGCCTTCATTCTTATGAGAGCCCCTTGTAACCTTTCTCATTTAGCTCAAGAGAGTCAGAGTAGACTTTTGTTACTTGCAACTAAAAACGTTTACTAGACCCAAACTGGATTTGGATGAGCATAGATGGGAGGATGAATCTTCCGGGTGGTGGAAATAGCCTAGCAAGGGCTTGAAGACAGTGGGGCGTCTACCTGGCTCAGTGGAGAGAGAGCAAGGGCCAAGACCTGCCTAGGGAAGAGGTTCAATGCCACAGGGAGAAAAGGAAGACAAACTAATGTATATTGGTTGACTGTTGTCTGCCAGTGACATTTCCATAAATTTTCTTAGTTAATGCTCACAATCCTGTGAGGCTCAGAGAGTGAAGAAAGATAAGGAGTTTAGGATTTACCTTTAATCCCCAAGAAACCATGGCAGGGATTTGTAAGACAGTGGGAGAGATTCTTTTGGCCAGAGGGATCTTTCATTCCTTTTCCTGAGTCTATGGAGCTACCTCCTTGACACACGCATCTGCTTTCCCCATGATGTGGCAGGTGGACTGAACAACAGATGATTTTAACATGCCTGCTCCTGTAAACCTGGTCATAGTTTATTTAGTAGAAACAGACAAATAGCTTTAAGCACTTTACCCAAGTATGAAGCACATGAATTTGACTGGAGTTTATTTTTACCCCAAGGCAGATAATTTATTACGTCCTGTCTATTGTCTTGAACTGGGTTTCTCAAAAAGAACGTTATGTTCTAAGTCATCATTTTCATAGATCATCACAAATGATTACAGCACCAATCTCAGAATCATCTTAGGGCAGGATCACAGCCGCTTGCGACTAGTGGGAAACCCAATTCCATCCTTTCCTCTTAGAAAATAGGACATAGAGACCACAGACGTGATTTGTCAGGGGTACAGAGATGCTTAGTGACAGAATAGAAAAAGGCATATTGCAAATCCTAACTTCTGATCCAGTTCTCTTACCACTCGACTGCATTAAGTTCAACACAGATTTTATGAGTACAGTAAAATTTTATATCTGATTGGGGCTCCTTGGGATCACCTTCTTCGACAGCCTAAGTAATCAGCCTCAAATACATCTTCTGTGAGCCTTGTTCATAGTAGTCACAAAGATCAGAACATTAATCGTATTTTCATTTTACATAGATCAGTTAACGTGAGCCTTGTACATCATATTATGCCTAGGATAATATCCTATTAAATATTATCACATTGAAAGGATAGAAAATCCATTTCTCAAATAGCTCACGGTTCCATGGAGGCACCAGGCCCTCCCACAATAAGGCCACTAACACACACAGAGCTCTCAGTTTGTTCTTAATTTTTCTGGAAAGCTGCCCCCGAGTGAGTCTCTTCCCAAGACTCAACAGGGGACTCTCCCACATACTGTCATACTGTGGTGAAACCACCTGTTATTTCTTTTCTTTCTTTCTTTCTTTTTTTTTAAATTTGTATTTTCTGGTCTCTTCTTCCAACCTGGAAACTCCATTAGGGCAGGAGACGTGCTTTGTACCCCCATGGTTCCTCGGCATTTAGGACAGTGGAGGACACATAATAGTATTCAGCCAATGCTTTCTGCCCATAAAGGAACTGCGCTCACCAAAAGCCAAAGAACACTGAGAACAACCTGTAAGAGAGTTGAACATTTGCTCCATAATGAAAATGATAGGCTGTAGTAAATACCTTTCTTTTAAACATTGAAGGATGTTTCCACCCAATGTTACTCAAGAAAGAGCTGGGGGCTAAAGACGATTCTGACCTTTTAAGAAGAGAGAGAGCTTACTTGGTAGCTTGTGGAGAGGTTTCTGGTAACTCGTGCCTTTTATAAAGCCCAGTATAAACCCAAGGAAAGTTAGGTTTGTCGGACTCCTTCCAACCTTGTGCATGGTCTCGGTGACAATGAAATTGCCACCTACAAGCTCCACATCCCCCTCACTCCGGGATCCATCCTCATCTGTGGGAGGGAATGTTGAAGTGATTCCATGGTCATGCCTTCACCATCACTACCACTTACACACCTAGGCATGGGGTGTGGTGCGCCATACATTTCTTGTCAGCTGGATCTCACCACCGGGGCCATCACACAGTTCTGTCCTCACAGTGCCCGACCCTGACCACTGGCTCCCTTTTTCAGCCCTGAGGTTAGCTTTCCTCTCCCAGCTCTTTGATGGTCCACTTAGACAATGGGCGTTTCTTTTTTGGTTCCTGGGCTCACACGGTTCCCCTCACCTCCTCTTCCATATTGTGAGTCTTGCTTCCTAAGATGGGAAAAGCCTTTCTCTAAGGCTGAATCCACTCATGTATCTACTTCCAAATATCCCTCTTTAAACTTTTGTCGCTTTCTTTGGATTTTCTTGTCTTTCTCTCTAATATTGGACCTGGTTCCCGAACCCAGGCTTGCTAGTTGAGAGTCTATTATCCCCCTAATAGACCTGCCTAAGATCACATGCCTACTTGCCTAATCTTCACTGAGGATCACCTCTCCATGGCTCCACTGACCTCCATGGTGGCACATCACATGTCTGAACCTCTCAACTCCTGCCCTGTCCTCCTGGACAAGTCTGGTTTTATGGCTCAGTTTTCCCTACCCCCACCCCCAGCTGCCTGCCATCCTGCTATATATAACTCTGCATGGTCCACTCAACCATGCACACAATAATCCCAATAAGAGTGGAGTGAAACTCAAGAGAAAAGCTCACATGAGATATTGTAAACCATCTCTAAAAGGAGTCCTTAAAGGACCCTATTACAGTAATGTAAATATAATAGAAAGTGACCTGGTTTGTCATGAACTTTCAGTGCTTTCTGGCTGGATCTCCTCATTTGATCTGTCAGGGCATGGTAATATTAACTTGCACATAATACTTCCCCTAAAAGAGGTTAGGAAGCACTGGATTGGAAATGCATTTTGACCAAATGGGACATGATGTTGATAGGGGTTGTATAAGATGCTGTGATGAGAGAGCCCCTAGGAAAACATATGGAAACAAAGAGAAACTAGCTTGTGGCATTAGTAGTAGGCTTGCTTCATGGAAACCAGGAGATGGTATGTGGCAGGGTCTAGACCCTGCCTCCCCGAGAGGGGTTCTGAAGGACAGGTAAGCTGAGCTGACCTTTCATGGCTTGTTGGAAAAACCCAAGCGAAAAGTTTTATTTGACTAACAAATTATGATCATTCTCAAAGAATCAGAGCTCTCATTTTGGAATGAATGTGTTTCCATCTGGAGTTTCTAAGCCAGTAGGGAGTGTGTGTGGTGAAAACTTACTCTCTACAGCACCAATTTTGCGATCTGGCACCAAGCAGGGCCTAGCTATTTGATGGAAGATGAAGGAGCAGGTGCTAGTAGACCCATGTCCACGCACTGTGGCTTCCATGAGACTTTTTTTTTTAAGATTTTATTTTTATTTATTTGACAGAGAGAGAGCAAGAGAGCACAAGTAGGGGGAGCAGCAGAGGGAGAGGGAGAAGCAGGTTCCCCACTGAGCAGGGAGCCCAATGCGGGACTTGATCCCAGGACCCCGAGATCATGACCTGAGCTGAAAGCAGTCGCTCAACCAACTGAGCCACCCAGGAGCCCCCCATGAGACTTTTTATGAAACTTTTCATGTGTGGTTTCTAGTTCTTCAGGCTTTCACTTGGAAAAGTATTCTGGGTTAACACAAAGCTCAGTGTTTTGCATACACTCTATTCTATTCAACCATTGTTCTGAAATTTCACATTAAATTAAAAATGTTCAAATGACACTATAAAGGAATAATGTAAGTAAGCACAATTTTTCTTCTTATTGAAGTTTCTCTGGCTCCCCTCTTTGTTAATCCCATGAGCCCTTGATAACTATAATCTCCAATAGCAAAGATTTTGTACGTAATTTTTATGACAGCTCCTTGTCAGTGCCCATTTTTCCAAATTTCTGCAGCAGTATGGAAAGATTAATGCCTTCCCAGTGCTTTGGCCATGTGTAACAGCTCTCCTGGCTTTAAAAATCTGTCCTGGTACGTCAGCCGTTGGTCCCTGACATTGCCTGGTCCTTCTCATTCTTTCTAATGTTCTTGTCTTTCCTCGCTATCATATAAAGAGAGTTGGGGTCTTTTGTGTTCACTTCTCCAACAGTTTTAGAGTCTAAACTTCATTACTCATTCCATTTGCTCCTTTTTTAAAAATAGCAATAATAATAACAATAAGAATACTATGGTAAAGATGACAAGAAATAACATTTATAGACTACTTACTTCATCCCTGATATGGAGCCAAGAACCCAATGAAGTTCATAGATTAAAAAAAAAAAAAATCAAAAGAAAAGGCCAGCAATGAAATCCCCACCCTACCCCACATCCGCCCACCTGAAGAATTGATTCTCAGCACCCCGTCTTCTTTCCTCTCTTTGCACCCCAACCTTCATTCCCAATTGTCTTTACCAAGGACTCTACCATCTCAATTCCTTTCCTCACACTCCCAGCTCACACCATCTTGTTGATCTCAAGGCTTTGGGGAAATGAAAAGTTCTATTATCATGTCTATTGACATCTATAGCAGAGAGCTTCTCGGGTGCCCTTGAACGCCTTTGTGATAGTTCTGGCCTCTCCAAAGTACCATTTTTTAGTGACTCTTGAGTTCAGAGCCCTCACTGGATAGCTTTGAGAATGCAGGCAAACAAGGAGCCATCTCACATATTCCTGGTGTCCCTCTGGTGTCCAGATAATATGTTCAGACCCATATACCTAGAAAATGTTAAACCACATGAGTGTCTTCCATGGTAAATGCCTACTTCTTAACGAAGCATGCATTTGGAGCCTTTCTGTTAATTTCTATGGTACCTCTATAGGTGGCACCAAAGAATAAAACTTCAGGGGTGCATCAGACCCTCCACAAGCACCACTACCAACAACCACACAAATAAAATGCCTCAAAACAACAAGAGTATCCTTTCTGAGCAAATGAAACTTTCAGCACGTCATCTAGCAGCCTCCAGCTACCTCCAGAGCCAACCATCGGAGTGCAGAAACTACCCGCCCTCCACCACCCTGTGCTGAAATTCCCAAGTCTCAATAGGTGTCTCTTGGCTCTTAAGCACCAGGTGGATTTATGTTTCCTTCCAGGACACATAGTTGTATTCTGTGATCAGAGAACAGTTGTCACTTGGTCTTTCAATATTGACTTATTTTTCTCATAAGTTCCCATTATTTTAGGTAATGTGCTAGCATAGATACAGTTTGCCATCCCATACTATTAGGTGGAAAAGAAGGAGAATTGTCTTTGATGCTGTGGCATCTCCATGCTAGGTACACATGTCAGCTGTGTTCTCAAATATTACATAGGCAGTGGTGGAGGAGGGACATGTGAACATGATTCCATAGAGTCAGGCATGCTGAGGCAGGAACATGCCCAGATGCCAAGGGGGCACCATGGAGGGGCACTCTGCCTGGACAAGGGAAGAAAAAATAGGGTGCCTGGGTGGAAGTCTTCAAAAGGAGTGAAAGGAAAATCAGGTTTCAAAGGATGGAATTTGGAGGATGGGCTTAAAGTGGTTCTTGAAGGGATTTCAAAGAATGAAGAAGGATTCTCCAAGAAGAGAAAGGAGTGAGGGATAAAGAGTAAGGGTGGGTGAAAAATGTGGAATGGTGTCATAGATTTATGGAAGGGCACATGGAGGATAAGCTGAGTAGATTAGGCCCCCAACAGGATTAGGTCAGAGAAGAGACCGGTGGGGATGGGGTGCTGTCATGGCTTGGGCAAGGTTTAAGCCCATTGTACCTGGGGAGCTCCTGGGAGGTTTTAAAGAGAGACTTGAATTCATTCGATTTGGTTGTTGGACTTCTCTAACAGAGCCCCCACAAGATTGGAAACTTGCAGTGAGGGTCCTCAGGCAGTGACCAGTCATGGGTGATGGTTGAGTTCAAGTAGGACCAATGCCGGCTTGAAAGCCATAGGAAGATGAGGGGCCTGAGGCTTCCAGGGTGGGGGAGGTCCTTTCAAGAATTCAAGCTTGCATAAGAAGACAACTGAGATTCGTTGGCTCTCATAATGAATCTTTAATTCATTAAAGATGAATTCTTCCTCTGTAGACTCACAGAAAGCAGGAACTCAAGCTGCCTTATGAGGAATTCTGTCATACTAGCTCCAATTCCAGGATACTTCTTCAAACCATTTGCTCCTGTGACAACAAAATCCATCTCAGGAAGTCTTCACAGTCCATAGTCCATAGTGGCCACAGCAACGCTGTCACCTCCTTCTACCTCCACCACTATGTCCAACTCCCTCACCTCCACCTCCACTACTATCCTCTCCATCTCTACCATCACAACCTCCACCCCTCTGATTCGATTTCTACTCCCTCCACCACCAAGACTTCCACCATAGGTATGTCCCGCATTCCAACTAGGCGCCAAGTGTCTTCTAGCTACTGTGAGTACAATGAACAAAGCAGACAGAAATATCTGTCCTCGTGGAACTTATATTCTAAAGGATTCTAGGACATGTTCCAGTAACTCCAGTAGGGAAGTCACAATGGATTTAAGTGGATTAGGGCAAGTATTTTAAATGGTGACATGGGTGTTACTTTGAAATCAAGGTAGGCATGACAGTTTGGTTTACGTTATCTTTTATTTTTATTGATTCTCTACTTTCTCGGGTTCTCTAGATCTGGCCAGCAGCTGCCATTGCTCTGGGAGTTTCCATTGGCACCAGACGGCTAGCACCTGAATCTACAGCCTCTATGGTCACAATTCTTTGACCAGCCAAACTGAAGGAAACCATACCTGACAAGACTCCTTCTAGAAGACCCAGCATCCCTCCAGACTAGAGGACCACATATCCCGACTGCATCACTAATGTCACCCCTGAAAGTGCTGTCAGGGTTCTCAATTTCTTTCCTAACACCTTGGACCACAATGACTTGACTTTTCTCCTGCTTCTGGACAGAAGTGGTTTTCTGTGGGAATAGAAACCACTGACCTTATTAACTTGAAAAAAGGGAGAGAGAGAGTCAGGTCATTCCAGATTTATTACATAAGTGAGAAAATCATAAAATCTAACGGTTTGCCAGCATTTGGTTCACTCTAGTATCTAGGGGGCATAATTGATATAAAAATTTTCATAACTCTTTAGATTTTTGACACAATTAATTAGTGTCCTTTGTTCATGGAGATAGGTACCCAATTTAGTGATATAGTGTCATGGAAATGACAAGTGACTAAGTAATAATATTTGGATTTCGAACTGGGAAAGGGCCTTAGGAAGCACTGGATCTGTGTCCCTCATTTTATAGGTGAGTAAACTGAGGTAGAGAGGAAGTAGTTCCATGGTGGAAATAGTGCTCACAAGATGGCAGAGCTTGGGAAGAAGTTGACTTCTAATTCAGCACTCTTCCATTAATACAGTGAGGTGCCTGGGCCGGATTGGCCAAACGTGACCTTGGGATCCCCTTCCAGGGTATGTGGAAAACAAGCTAGCTGAAGGCAGGGGCTCCTCTTCCAACAGGATAGGGCTCTTACTCCCAGCAGGGGGCAGCAATGTCCTTCTTGCCCACGTTCATGTGTGCACAGCCAGCATTGCCTGACCCCTGCCAAGTTTGGGGCCCCTCCAGCCAGCCTGCCTAGGGATGAACAACCCACTTCACTTTCCAGAAGCACTTCTTACACTTGTCCTATCAAAAGGGACCCACGAGAGGGAAGGGTCCCTCCACTGCACAGAACTCCACTGCAGGCCCAGTAGCCTCTCTAGAGGAAAAGTAGACAATCAGGGGACCCTGTTTTTCTTCTTCTGCTAACAGTGGCCTATGTAAGCTTTGCCCAATTACATGTATACTTAGCCCGCTTTATGTGATCTTTTGGAATTTGTCCCCAGCTCTGGTGCCTGACAGGTGGAGAACCAGCTGAGGCCTACCTGGCAAGACACATACTTAACCTCTGACCTTTAATTTTCTAACTGCAGACAAGAATTATATCTGCTCCTAACTACTTAATAGGTCTCTAGAGAAAAATACAATGAAATCAGCATGCGCTTAACTTATGGGCGAGGCCCTTGAAATGAAAGCATTTTATAATTTGGAGTGTTCAGGTTTTGCTCCTTCATACAAGAAGCTCGCTTGGTGAAAAAGTATCGCTTCATTCTCTTGTTAATTCTGGGCTTATTGCACATTCAGTGTTCCATAAAGGTTGACTTGAAAGCTTTCATTTAAAACCCAATTCATATGAATTAGTGTACTACTCAAAATGTCAGGCTGCTAATAGGACATACATAGCAACTGGAAATTGAAATAAGTGCATTTTAATAGAGCTCAGAATTAGGATTTCCTCTATCTGTTTGACGTAGTATCACAATTATAATTGAGGGTAAATTTTTTTTCTGTTGGCATTTAATGACTCTCTATCCAGAATTATCAATCATCTTGAATTTGTTATACCATTTTTCAGACATAAAATGGCAAAAAAGATGGAAGCCCAAAGCTCTTTAATTATGACACTGATATGTAAGGTTGTATTGCCCAAGGCAGAAAAAAGGGGGAAAAAATTGATGGATCTAAGACTATCCCATTGATAATTCTACCAAATACCAAGTAAGGTCCCACTGAATTATGGAATTACATAATAATTATTTTTTATGTTTTCATTTTATTTGAGAATAGTTTCATTTCACTTTTTATCTCTAACATATGATCTAGTTAATTACTGACAACCTACTTTGAGAGGTTTCAATAAATGTGAGTTCCTCCTGCAAACTGAATGAAAGCTTTATAAATGCTTGGCTCACTTTATATCAGTTTTTCCTAAAGTTGTGGAAGTATCAAAGTCATTCTTTTTCCTCATCCTGGTTTTATATGAATTCCTGAGTCTTACATGGGGATCTCAAACATAAAAGAAAATAGTACAAAAGGCAGAAATGCTGACGAAAAAACACTAGGAAGCACGTCATTTCGGATTTGGGGAAAGTCAGGTTACTTAGTTTGTGATTATAATTCTCAGTTTCTAACATGAAAATGGAAATGTCTTCATCATTATAGATTTTCTAGCCGTAAACTTATAATCGGAGATAGAAGAATCAGCATGTTGTCTTGGTCTCTGAAATCTTTCAGGCTGTTACCATTTCACTTTCTATCCAGGAGAGGGCAGTCGGGTTACATGATTCAGAAACAATCACCATCACCACCACCCGCACCCCCCCCCCCCCCCCGCGAAAGTGAGATTTTTCAATAAATTGCAGTGATTTGAATGAAGTTTTTCTTTTAATGGTGTTTGAGGGCATTTAAAATTACCTGAAGATTTTTCACTTTTTACTAAAAACCTTACAACCTCTGGGACATGGATACTTTTCACAAAAGGGTTGAAAGGATGGTGTAGTCATGTGTACATTTCACACATGCATTATTTTTGTTCCCAGTGGACCCTTCTTCTCCATTTGACTAGCTCATGGGGGAGGGGGTAAATCTTACTAGATGGTCCTCCTCCTTTATAACTATGTGACATTTTATAGGTAAAAAAGAAACATATTATACAAAGCAAAGAGCATCCTGAGCACTTCAGCTTCAAATCAAGAAAAGAGAGAGAGAATCGGACTGAAAAAGCAAATTCACAGCAATTGAAAAACAGGTATCTGCCAGAGGGACTTATAATCCAAAACACTTCCAGCAACGCTCACTTGCTTTGAGAAAAAAAAAAAAAAAATTACACTTCTAAACTGGAACTTTGAGTGAAACGTTAGATGAATGTGACACCTTTTGCCCCTGAAATACCTTCTGTAAGATTCTAAGTGAAAATAAGCATAGAGCTGAGCACAAAATATCACAAATATTTCTGCCACCTTTTTCCGTTCTTCCTTAGCAATAATGCCAGAGACTAGGAAACCACTAATTTTACGGGTGATGGAAAACTAGATATATTTGTGAAGGAAGTTTGAATATTTACTTAGTTTTGTTGTTGTTGTTGTTTAGAAAGAATTTATTTAAAAGGGCCAGCTTTGATTTAAACATATAGGAAAAGAGTTGATATTAGGGAACTAGTTTTAGCAGAAATATAGCCACAAGAGTTATTTATTTTTGTCTCAGGACAATTTATTTTTGTCTGTATTTTACATATTCTCTTTGTACCAATAGTGCTTCTGATGCTATTTTTAGATGATTATACATGTAACCAATGGTATTAGCTGATGCAGATAATACATGTTTATGTGTGCATATCTATCTACCTATATACATATACACACATATATAGTATTGCTATGTTAGTTTCTATCAGCTCCCTGCCTATCAAATAGCTTTCTCAGTGGTTGCAAAATTCACCAATCCTGCACCCGCTCCTCTTGAGACCTGTGGATTAACTAGGAATCCAGGTGATTTTCTCCCTGATCCACACCCTGACCCCCTCTCCCATTATTCCTGGAGAGGTTGCCTTCAGAAGGAGCTACGTCTGAAAGTGACCTTGCTCAGCAAATGCCGATTGGCTTATGTAGAAATCCTTTCCCAGAAGAGGTGCTGTACCATGCCAAGTTGTGCTGTTGCAATGATGGGTACAGGATCGGGGTGGGAAGAGGAGAGAAGGGAGGGACGCAGCTTGCCAAGTCACTGGGGCTACTTATAAACAAACTCTGGCATTGTTTCTCAAGCCCTTTATGGTGCGGAGGGGGGGGGGTCGGGCGGGGGGAGGCTGGACACACACTGTGTCAGGGACTGCATTTATGTTCTGTGTAAACCTGGGGAGACTGCTTTTAAGAGGCTGATTTGGTTTAGAAGACGATTTCCATCAGCTACTTTTAAAAGATACGTACTATTTCAGCACAAAGCTGAAGCCCGTTAGAGCTGCACTAGGGATTAAGAAATGGCATGTATTTTAATGCCTTATGAATAGGAGTAGCTGATAAAAGAGGCTCTTGTTACCCCTGCTACATTTAAATGTGAAAAGCAGCTGCTTCTAGTGGGGAGGGGGTGGGGGAGTGGAGAAGAGATATATTATTTTCATAGGGATTTAATCTTCAGACCACACTGAAATCATAGAATACCATTGGCCATGCACTTATCGGCAGCTATCTAATCACAGAGGTCTGTAAGATCGTGGAGAGCGAAGGAGAGGCAGAGAAAGGAATTGTGTGTAGCGATGAGGCTGGCCTTTTTCATCTGGATGTATGTTTTGACCCTCAGATCAAAACGCATGCACTGTGGCGTATTTTCCCTCCTCCTTATAAGCATTAACCCCTTAAACTTTTTAAATGCCAGCCAATTAAAGAGTCTGATGCAACTAAGCTGTCTTCAGAGTGTGGCTTAGCAATGGCCCCTGAAGAGTAAGATGACCACTGAGACCTCATTAGAAATATGGACCACGAACGTGTATGTGTGTGTGGCTGGGGGTGTATGTGTGTGCGTGGAGCATTAAAGAGACCTTTTTCCCACATTTCAGGGACAGCCTGTGTCAGGTAGGATCCAAGAGATGTCATGAATATAGCAGAGAAAGCACTTTCTCCCAGTTCTATTGCCACAGGAAGCCGATGATACCAAAGAGCTTAAGATTATTAAACTAGCAGGTCTTTGCCAAATGCTATCAGTGTTTATGACTAAAGGGTGTCCATCCTTGGAACGAATGAATGAATGAATGAATGAATCTGGGCACCATTTTTCCCCCTCCAGGTTTATCACTTTGTAACCTGGTTTCCTCTATTTCCGATGTCGGGCTTATGGAAATTGATCACTGATTAGTTTTCCCTGTATGTATGACCCCTGGGATTTCTAAAGAAGGTTTGGAAAAAGCCAGGATTTTGCTCAAGGAGATTGCAAAGCAATCTCTTTGACGAGAATTAGTCCCATTTCCGACATCCACTCTTACTCTTTACAATTTTTCTTTATGTTACCACTCACGAGAAGTTAAAGGATTAAAAACAAGTCTGGTAGTGATAAATCGGTAGCTCTTGCCTAGCTTATAATTAAAGGTAATTCACGTATAGAGGAAGATCTGACAGCTCTAGCCCACATGCTTAGAAACTTGCATCAAAAAATGAAACTGATGACTCATCTGAAGCCAAAGTGCGGTCTCACTGCCTTTGCACATGCTCTGCAGTGGATGGATGGCCTTCGGCTCCTCCACTGACCAAGAGAGAGAGAGAGAAGAGAAAGAAGGGTGAATCTCCAGCTGCCCTACCATGCATCGGAAAGCCAGAAATGGGCGGCAAGCTGCTTCTAGCCCCCAGCATGACCAGGCCTGCTTCCCAGCGCCATCCCGCACACCTCTCCCACTTGCCCAACCTGTGCTTTTAATCAGACAAGAGGCATCCTGGCCTGGGTGGTCCTGCTCTCCAGGCTCTGAGTGCTCATGTTCCTGGCAGCTTGGCGGAGCAGCCTGGGAGGCTGCAGAAACCCACTTCGGCATATTAATCACAGCAAATGAATGTGCCCTGCCCGCTCTTGCATGGGGCGCGTGGCTAATAATGGGCTGCACAACTGCTAACGGGTTCAATCAGTATTTTAATTTTCTGACCCAACTTGCCTGCTCATGAAAAAATAAAAGCCCACAGTCCAGCCACACCAGGTACCACCGCCAAGCAAGCAGAAGGGGCAGGCAGCCAGAAGGAGCTGGAGCCAGCACCATGGGTCGGAGGAAGCAGGAGAGCAGCGACTGTGAGCCCGGGGAAAGTTGCAGGGCGTGGGCCGGCCGGCCTCTGAGGCCCCTGGGGTCTGTCCCTGCTGCAGGGCCCCGCCAGCCCGCCCCGCATCTCTGCTTCTAAGACCTCGCGCTTGCTTCCTTCCTCACCACCCCATTTCTTTTTTTTTTTTTTTTTTAAACTTGGCTACGGAACATTAGGTTTGACGAAGGGAAAGCGATTTAACATCTTTTAACTGAGGGAGGGTGATTTTCATTTGAGACCAAATGGCTCATTTTTACCTTTTTAGCTCCTGGAAGAGTAAAAAGTGAGAGGTCAGCCCTGCGTCACCATGGCAACCCACACATTGCTGCCGGGGAGCAGATGAATGGGGGCGATAATGGCCCCGGGACGTTTTTTCCCCCTTCCTGGGCATTTCCTCCCTATTCAGGGGATGAGTCTGGGTGTACAAAAACAATTATGTCTTTTTTTAAAAAAATTCGATTTGAAAATATTGCTCCTAAATTGTCCCACCTTAGACAATTGCCCCACCTTCTGATTCAGCCATCTATAGTTCGGTGTGGGTTTTTGTTTGTTTGGGACTGAGACCATCTCCACCCTCATCAGTGTCCACAAGGTCTTGGATTACACCAGCAAGGTCATGTGGACAGGCCCTGAGGGACCCTGTCCTTCCATCAGAGTCCAACCACGGGGTGTTCTAATAGCTGGAAGCCTTCATGAAGACAGAACCTCAGCCCGTGACACCTTATTGGAGCCTGTCTGCACAGAACTTCCTGATCCCATTCCAGTTCATGGACATTAAAGAGGAAAGAGGAAAAGAGAAATCAAAATGACAAATGTGCTAGAAAGGCCAGATTAAACCCTGCAGGGGTAGCCTGGGCCAGGGCAGGAAGGAATTTCCATGACCTTAAAGCACATGGACTCAAATGTCCGACACATTTTTCCCACGGCCCTTTACCCCACGTGTTCACTGGTAAGTGGGGGAAATGACAAACATGCTTTGAAAGCCCATGGGTGCCAGGCACTGGGTTGGGTGCTGTCTCATCTTCTTGCCCTGATCTTCCCGGTGATCTGAGGAGGTTAGTAGTTGAGTCTCTGTTTTACAGATTAAGAAAATAAAGCTCAGGAGGGTTCAGCAATGTGCCCAGGGTCACCAATAATGATGCCGGCTCGGTCCAGGCCCCAAGTGGACTCTCTCTCCAGACTTGTTAATATCATCCAGATGCATACTAACAACTGTTTGTCCAAAGTCAGGAGTTTGTGCTTTCGCTCACTAGTCTATTCCTTTCGGCACCGTGTAACTATCAGTGGCCTGCTCCGTTTTCGGTGCAATTCTAGATGCTTGAGAAACATTGATAGTGAGATGCTGATGCTGATCTCCTAGAGGTCAGGAGGAACGGTTTGAACCTCAGTGGAGTGAACTTGAACGAGACATTCAGACGCAGCAGGACTGCGCTTCCACTCTCTCATCCGTGACAGGAGGGTATTGATATTTATCTCAAGGGCTGTGGTGGGCATTCAAAGAGAGCACGTTGTCAGCTGCCTGACAGAGTGCCAGGTTCATGCAAGTAGATGCTCAATAAATATCAAATTCCGTCCTCCATAGCCTCCTTGTCCACTGCCTCGCCCTGCCACGGCATTTAGCTCTGTGCCTGGGGCCAGGCTAGCAGCTTCTCTGCTCCTGGGGGCAGGTGTGCTCCTTTTGAAGATGCGCCTGGCTTCCCTGGCGGTCCGGGGGTCTTGGGAATGCTCCAGTCCTTCCCACAGGATTGGAGCAGGGACCAGAACAAAGAAAGGAGGCCACTTTACTATTTCTAGTCTATAGGGAGGCCATCTGAGAAGAGTAGATTGTCTCACCCGCTTTGCTCTCTCTGCCTCCCCTGTCGTCGGCCCTCCCCAGCAGCTCCAAGTCCAGGGTGGTCCCTCTGCTCGCCTTCTGCGTGGGCTTGGAGGGCCTGGCACAGCTTGGAGATGCAGACAGGGTTCAAAGGTAGCTCTGACTTCCCTGAGCTTTCTAAATCCAAATCAGAGCTGGCCCGAGGGTCTTGACAAGGTTGTATGTGCTAAATGGCAACCAGTCCATTTTCGGAAGGAAAAAGCGGGATGGATCCCTAGACCATCTTTTTGCTGTAATACAGTGTGTAAAGTTGTGGGAACAGAGAAGAATGCAAAAAAATCACTGGCCTGACCCAACGCTAAGGCTTTCCCAAGGGTGACTGACATCAATACAATGATGCATTGCTCTGGCAATCAAATCCTTGCTGTTTCAAGCCCACTGGTTAGCTCTGCACCACCTTAGTGGTACAATGTTCAAATTCTCAGTGGCAAGCACCCAACCTGAAAGATGCTATCTCCTTTCCCCTCCCCTTCCTTTCTTGCATCCCTCTCTACTCCCCTTGGCTCCCTTGCTCCTCTCTTTCTCCCGCCCTCCTTCTACCCACCCCTGACCACCACCTCCTCTTTCTGCCTCCCCTTCATATATGGGCACGTGTGCTGCGCCTAAGTGCTGTGAATCAGACAGGAAATCAGCCCTTTGGCAGCTTAAAAACTAAGAGGAAAGATAAAACTGGCGTCTAAATATGATACACAGGGCATATGACAGCACGGGAAAAGTAAAAATTAAGTATAACGATAGCTTATTTTCAGGTCTCCGCTCAAAGAGTCACGTTTCAAACGTGCCTTCTTTCTTCTGTCACCACACCTTGGCTTTATATGTCGTTATCTACATTGGTTGTTGTGTCTTTATTCCGATTATTTGTTTACTGTCTGTCTCACTAGGGTATAAGTAAGTTCCCAGAGGCCAGGCGCTATTTCTATCTTGTATCCCGTAATATCCCGGCAAGATTTCCCCAGGAAGAGAGGGAAGCCTGGGACTAGACCAACGGAAAAAGGGGTGTTCGAAGCAAAGAGAGCAGCCCATGAAAGTATCCAGGGATGGGAAGAGTGGGGTGTCTGTCTGCCTGGCAGGAGAGGCAACATGTTGGAGACTCTCCAGCAATGCCCAGAGAAGGCCCCGGGGGCTCAAATCCTGATGATCCATCCATGGGGGTCTGCAGAGAGTACAGTGGATGGGGATGGGTACCAGAGGAATAATGCTATCAGATTATGTCAATATTGCTTGAAGCCAGAGGAATGTATTGAGCAGATAAATGTTTTAAAACTGAAGGATGGATAAAAGAATTTGCCATGGAATATTATTCATCTGTTTATCAAATGCTGGTTGAATGCCAGCCATATGGCAGCCACCACTGAAGGCTGGGCAGATACTCCATGAGCAGACAGGCACAGGCATGAGGTGGGGCTTATAATCTGGTGGAGAGAAACAGGCCCTAAACATGCAAATAAGCAAATGGACAACAAATCGACAAACGGTAAGGTCATTTCAGGTAAGGGAACGAGGGAGAGTTGTAGGGGAATGGGCAGAATGACAGTCGGGCACAGAGTCTGGAGGGGGTTATCGACAGTGGTGAAGAACATGGACTTTCGTCCAAATGCAAAGGGTAGAGGTTTGAGGGTGTCAAACAGGAGAGGGACATTATCTGTTTTATAGAAAGATCTATGGGTTGCTCTGTGGAGAACAGGCTTTGGAGGGGTCAAGGTGAAAGACGAGACAGAAAGACCAGCTGAGGGCATGGTGTCATCTAGGACAGAGATGGCAGGGGTGGAGAGACACAGGGTATGTAGGAAGAGGTGTAGGGCTGAAGATTACAGGTTTCTCACTTGGGATATAAGGAAGGAAAAGAATCACCGAGACCTCGGTGGGGAGCAAGCGTCATTGAGTGGACTTTGGTATCACTTTGCTAGATTGACAGACAGCCTTGAGACTTCTGTCTGAATATTAAGTCTGGATATTGAAAAGCTTACTTACAAAGATTTTACCATATGACGTGTGGTAAATGTTTTTGTTAAAATAGGATGTAAAAATGTAAAAATCAAAATTACGTATAAAGTATTCCTTCAATAATTTTATATATGAATAGAAAAAAAATAAAGAGCATACTAGAGGATATTGCTAATGCTTATTTTTGGGAATGAGGATTATAGTAAATACTTCATTGTACTTTCTATATTCTCTGGGTTTTTTTACATTAAGCAATATCATTTATAGCCCCCCCCAAAAAAGTTTAAGTCATCACATAAGATAATTTAGCCTCCATATCCTGACTCTTATTTATTTTAATTTGGCTTTGGATCTTTTTCAAAGAAATGTATAGAAAAAAAGAAATCTATAACGTAAAGGAATAGAGAGTGAGTAGAGGCATGAAAGTATGTAATGAATGAGCCACATATATATAAAAGGACAAACCTCCCCCCACCCCCCTAAAAAAACCTCTGGAAAATACCAAAGCAGCGGCCCTGAAGTCAGGTTAACGCCCTAGAGAACAGGAGTATAAGTTCATCCGCCTCTATGAATGGGCCACCCAATAGGGAAGTCCTGAGTGAGACACAATCAGGATCTCTGGGGAGGGAACCCAGACACCTCAGGCCTATTGCAGCCATCATGATCTCTGACACAACACCCTCAATCCTGGCCCAGCCACCTTCTTAATGTGGCTTTAGGCAGCCATTATTATGGACCCATAAGATGGAGCTTATCTCTCACGTGTCATGGGCAACCCCTTTCTTGGTCTTATTCCATCTTGGATGAAGGAGTCCCACTATTAAAATGTTGTAACCTGCCCTGTTTCCTTCGAGAACTAACGTAGCCTATTCTGGCATTTCTGTTCTCACGGACTTCATTCCTTCTAACACAAAACCCTTCTTTTCCAGATGGAAAAGAAAAAAAAAAAACACACACACACCAAAAAAACCCTAAACAGTGCTCCACCAATGACCTAGCATGAGGGTAAGAAGAAAGCAAGGGAGGCCAATTTTGGCTGACTGAAAATAGAATTTGATGTGTGTTTTTTATAGGATGAAGTAGTTTCAGGGAAGCTTTCACAATTATTTTTATTAAAGTAAATCTAGCTGAAGAAATTTTTAAAACTCTATGGGAAACAGCAGCATGACGTTGAGGGAGCTGGAAGACAAGAGTGAGAAACCTCGTTCCCTCCTTCTAAGTTGTTGAAAAAAAACCTAGAAGAGGAAATTTGCTGAGCTCCTGCGTTTGTGAAATAAGCTTGGGGCTACTACCCCCTGCATTATGTATCTGTTAGAGTTATGAGGAGAATTAAATGAAACAGGCTGTAGTAAAGGACTTTGGAAACCCTAAATAAATGCCCAGATGTAAATGTGGCATGCATTCAGAGCTTTGGAAACCTATGGCCATTTTTTTTTAAAGATTTAGTTATTTATTTGAGAGTTGGGGGGCAGGGGCAGACGGAGACGGAAAGTGAGAATCTCTAGCAGACTCCCCGCTGAGCTCGGAGCCCAACAGGGGCTTGATCTCAGGACCCTGAGATCATGACCATCTCACAACCCTAAGATCATGACCTGAGACGAAACCAAGAGTGGGACACTTAAAAGACTGAGCCACCCGGGCACCCTAGAAACAAAATGGCCATTATTAGAAATCCCTGTAACAGTGAAAAAGGAATGATGGGCTGTGGAGGAATAAATCTGGGGATAAGTTGTTTCTCCTCTCACTTCCTCTGGTCCTCCTTATTCTTTCTTATTTTAATTTCTGATTTCAATGGTGGCATACATTGTTGTTGGGAGAGCACCAATTTTTACATCGCATTAAAGCATTTTGTAAAGTGATGAGTAAGCAATGTTTAACCCTAAATCTAGCTCAGGAAAACCAATGGTCCTCAAATTCCACCTTCTCTTTGAAGCTCTTCCTGATGATCCTTAAAAAAAATGTAATTTCTCCCTTTTCTGAATTTCCATAGCAATTTGTTTGTAGATGTACTTATTATGTTCTTATTTTACTTTCTCCCAAGCTTTCTTCCCACTGGATTTTTGGTTCTTTGAAGAGGGATATTCAGTCGAACTCATTTCTCTATGCCTGCCGTGTCAAACACAAATGGGAACAAAATATACAATCATTCAGTTAAATTCATTTTTAGAAACATTTATCAGGAGCCTACTCTTTTCTCAGCTCTGCACAAGTAGAGTGGGGATGCGTCTCTGTTTGAGGTCACACCCAAATGTTTCCAGAAAGAGCATTTATAAGAAAGAGCTAAAAACGTCTGAAATTCCCATGTAATCGAGGTTTTAGTTTTCAAAAATAAAAATCAAAGTCAATGGATTAATTGCCTATTTCAAATACATAGCAACACCCAGTGAAAACCTGCTCAAAAGGGAAGATGCTACCTTCTATCTCCACCGAGCCCCTATCAATAGTTGGAGGCTTGGAATGGCTTTTCGGGTAGATTTTAGGGTTTGAACTGATCCTCCCTGCTCTTCTGTGCTGGGGCACTTTGGGGACATTCGGTTTGGGGCCAGTTTTCTCTTGGGAGTTTGGCCTTTCTGGTTCTTTCTCAGAGCCCTCAATATCCTGGTATCCATTGTTGGAGTGACTGCCTTGGGGTCAGGAGGCAAGAGTCAAGGTAAGAGTGACTGTCCTAGGATTTCTTACCAAGACTGGCGAAGGGACTCCCAAGCTAGTCGTTACCATGTTCTCCCCCCAGTGTCCAGGCAGTGCTGGCCCACCATTCACAGCATAGTTATATTTTAGGCCCGTCTCTTCATGTCCACACACTCCCAACCCTCTCCCTTCTCCCAACTCCCAGGCAGATTCTGGAGCTGTGTCTCTGTTCCCATAGTGCCCATGGCTAACTACTATGTCTATCATCCCCCTTGCAATAGTCTGTGCTTCTGCTAAGGCCATGAGCTTTTGAAATCCTAGGACTCCAATCTCTCTCCTCTTCCCAGAGCCTAGCATGTGCCAGGCTTACACTAAGTGCTCAATACTTATTTGTTGAATAAATATATCATTGCAACCAGAAGTAAGCTCTTCCTCTTCTCCTCCACCCGCGCTTAAATCTCAGCATTTTTTTTTTTTTAACTGATATAAGACTTTTGTCTACCTGATACCAGCGTGCTGTCTTACATATCCAAGGGGAGAGAAAATTGCCTGAAAATAGATTCCAAGTGTACTTACTTTTTAGCATTTTAAAAAACTTAATCTTTTCTTCAACAAATCATTTTTGAGCTTTTCCCACATGCCAGAAATATACAGAAGATTAAGGCAGTGGAAGATAAATAGACATAGCATTCCTACCCTCGAAGTCTATTAGGAGAGATGAGCCATGAAAATATAACACGGAGGGTCTGAGAATGAGAGGCAGACGGGATTCCACATCAAGTTGCATTCATTCCTTTAACATTTCTACTTTACCTCTGTGTTGCCAATCATGGTGTCAGGTGGCTACTGGGCAAAACGTTTGACATAGTCTCTGCCCCCAAGGTGTGCCAAATAGAGTGGCAGAGATGTTAATGGCTCTTTTATAACATGTAAAGTATTTTAGTGCTAAATGCATGCACCCATTGTGATGGAATGCTGAAGAAAGAATGAGGGAAGTTAGGAGAGTTGGAGTTTTTAAAGAAAAGGATGGATTTGCCAGGGAGAGCTGGTGGGCCAGATCATGAATGCAGGTGAGTCTTACTAAAGGGTTTAAGACATTATCCCTTGAGCAATGGGCAGGCACTGATGGTTTGTAAGAGGGGAAATGACATGATCAGATTTGTGTTTTAGATGGATTTCTCTGGTAGCAGAGGAAGATGGATGGGACAAGCGCAGAGAAACTCACAGCGGTGATAGCAGTTGGAAGGTGGTGGCAACTGTCCAGGCTTCCCCAAAATGTTTGTTGTTAAAGAGGCAAATATCAGAAGACCCCATTGTGCATTCAGACCCTTGAGGGAGTAGTCATGCATATTGGGGTGCCATGGGTTAGGCAAAGGAGAAATTTTGCCCCGGCTGCCCCTTTGTGCCTGGTGTCCTGCAGAGGAAGTCAAGCTCCATGCCCAGAAGGCACTTTACTGATGTCCCTTTCCAAAGATAAAATGTAGTCCAACATTCCAGAATGATGAGATAAATTTGTAAATATAATCAAAACATGTTTTTCTTTGGTTTCCAGGATGGAATCAGAAAAATAATGCTCAAGGGGAAGAAAGAAATACATCTGTTCTTTTTTCTGCCTCTTTTTTTTTTTTTTTTTTTCTGATTCTGGGCCAATCAACTTAGAACCAGAAACTCTCAAGACTAGGTGGTGCAGCCACTTTTGATCCTAGAGATCTTAGGCCGTGCAAAAAACCATGGACATTGGACTAGACTAGCCCCAAAGCTTATAACTAGGGCACCTTTGGCTTTTAGAAAGAGGGGATGATTTTCTTCCAATTTGAAATCTAGAAAAAAATCTGGAGGGCACTTGACAGTTCTGATATCTCGAGAATTATGCCACTTCTCAAGGTAAGGCTGGTTTTGACTTGTCAGAACTGTCCCAGGCAGGGACAGACCTTTGATGCAGGTCAGAGCCCTCCGAATGAGGTTTCAGGACACCACAAGTCAAAGAAGTCATGGGTGTGATCCTAATACCTGGAGGCCGACACATTTACATTGAAAGACCTAATACCATATGAGAAGCTGGCAGGATAAACTGATCGGAAGGCTGAAAGCAAAACAGACAAGAAGCCAATGCTCTGCTGGGGACAACAGCTCTGCCATATGCTTTTCGTGGATGATTGTATTGGTTTTTCACAACAATCTACCAGGCCCCTTTTTACAGAGAAGCATACTCAGGATTAGAAAGAGGCGTGATTTTCCCAAGGTTGAACAGCCAATCATTTATTGAAGGAGCCAGGCTTAGAAGAGGTGATCTGCCTACACAACGGCAAGATCCGTAGGAACAAATTACCATCTACAGTCTAGGGGACAGTTGGGTCACTTGGGCTGTAGTCCTCTGAGCTTGTCTCAGGACATGAGATTTTAGGGATAGAAGCAAGAAGACAGAAGATACGGCAGTTCCTGCTCTTCATTAAGCATTGTTATACTAACACATTGATAGAAGGCCAAGGGCTGGGGCTGAGTTCAAAGAGCAGTGCTGGGCCCAGCCACAGAGCCCAGAACATTTTCATAAGAGCTCCAGAGACCATACTAATGGTAAGGGTTATGCCCTGCTTTGGTGAAGTATCCTTTGGGCAAGATTTCTGAAAGTTAAAAAAAAAAAAAAAAATCATTTAGGAACTCGCAGAACCTGATGAGCTTCTAGCAGGATTGACCTTGGAGTGGAGGAAGGGGTCTCTCACTGGAGCTGAGCACTTCCCATATCATGGCCCTGAAGTTCCTTAGATTGTGTTTCAGGAACATGGGATCTTAGCCTTTATTTTTAAGCTCTAGAACTGGGGTCAGCAGGCCTTATGTGTAAATGACCACATAGTGAATATTTTAGGTTTTCAGGCCACGGGGTTTCCCTCATAACCACTTAGCTCTATCTGCTGTTGTAATGTGAAAGCAGCCATAGGTAATAAATGATGGGGCATGTCCCTATTCCAGAAATACTTTGCACAAACAGGTGGTGAGTTGGATTTGGCCTGCAGGCAGGCTGTAGTCGTTTGCCAAACACTGCTCTAGAACCACCATGATAATGTGGAATCAGAACAGAATGAGAAGTCATTCAACAAAGATTTAGTAAGTGTCCCTTGTCTAATCCATGTCCTGGAGAAGTTCACGGTCTAATGTAGGAAACAGATATGCAAGGAACTAATTACAGGGACTATAAAGGGTGTGAATAGAAAAGCTCAAGATGCTGTAGGAACACAAAGGAGCGAGCCAATAAATCCTTCTGGGGGAGCTGGAGAAGGTTGCATGGAGGGAGTCACATTTCAACCCTCCTGCTTTCCTCACCATTGTAAGGCATTGCTAATCTACTTCTACTACTCTTGCCAACCTCAGACACAGCATCGGAATCCTGCTGAACACAGAAGTTCAGGAATCAACAGGACCCAACAGCACTACATTCACCATGTGAAATATCACCCATTTCCGCTCCTCTTAAACGATGAGTAGGAGTTCCCCAGGGAGGAAGGAAGGCACTGGATACAACATGGACCCGAGGGGAGGGATAGAAGGCAGAGACTGGCCCAATGTTCACAGAACAGCAGAGCTTCACTGAAAAAGGAGCAAGGGATTCCGAGTGCCGAGGGAGCTGGAGGTAAAGACGGACACACGGGGACTATAGTCAGGTCACGAGGAATCTCAAAAGGCACTGTGGGAGTTCAAACTTCTTATTTCTGATTATGTTTTAGAAAACCCTTTGTGGTAAGCAATTTGAATCCTGGATTAGAAGGCGAAGGGGAGCACAGAATGGGGAACAAGGAGAGACTGTTTAAAGGCTGTTGAGAAAATCTGTGAGAAATAGCAAGTATCTATCCTAAGACACTGGTGGGGTAGTGATGAAACAGTTGAGGAGAGAACAGATCTGATATAAAGGCACAGACTTTGCAGTTCATGGCTATCGAACTGGATGCAGAATTAAGAGGAAGAAGAGGTCAGAACAATGGGTGGCTTCCATCCTCCAGTGACGAGAGAGACATCAAAGAGAAGTGTAATCAAGCCAAAATGCCTGACGTCCTGATTTGAATAAAATCTTGAAAATCTGTGCAAAGAAGGGAAGTTTGGAAAGAGGGGGAACATCAGCCTTGGGACGTTGGGGAAAACCTCAGCTGATTCTAATTTTTAATTCCCGCCGCTTCATACTTGCAAGCCACAGAATCGAATACGACATCGCATGCTTCCCGTGAGCTCATTAGCAACGACGGGTCTGATGTATACGAGAGAAATTGAGACATTTCACCACAGATGGGAATGCCTTGATTGCTTGGTGAGGCTGTGACTGCTATAGTCAGCAACAGGTGTTTTAAAAGACACGCTGAGACGCCAAAATGTTTGGTGAATAACAATTTACACTGATTGCAAAGCCCTGATCTTGTTTTCTTCTTATTTCCCTCTTCTACTGAGAAAGTGCAGGTACCATTTCCCGTTCCACCGATTTGAAACACGCACCTAGGGATTTTTTTTTTTCTACTCTGAACATCCTAGCTTCCACCACCATACCTTTTTATTCCCTTCCTGTCTCGTGGGCCTTGAGACATGTGCGGATCTCCTAACAACAACAGAAAAAAGGATGTTTTTCCTAAGAAAAGCTGGTAACTTGGGATGGCCATGTTTAATAGTCTGGAAGTGTCCAATCGTCCCCTTTGGGAAAAAAAAAAAAAAGCTGATAGAAATCTCCATGTTTTACTTGTGGGAAATTAATGATAAATTCAGAGAGTGTGAACAGATGGAGTGACAAGTGCCAGCCCATCTTGTATATATGAATGTGTGTATTGAGGGCATTTCAAGCCTTAAAAAACATGAATAGAGGTTAGAGTCACATGAACCGAGTACAGAAGGGGCTAGGCGGATTAAAGAGACATTGTAGGTCTTTCTTGGCTTATAGGGGCAGCTATCAAATTGAGTAATATTCTTCCTTTTCCTTGCAGAATACACATGGCATGCTATAGCCCCCATGAATGAGCATTTCTCTTGGGTTCGTGGGGAAAGGAGAATTCATTTGTAACACATTTTTAATAGTCTTAACCAAGATGTGCCTGTCTCATATATAAGGCTCAGTTCGCATATTTATTTTTAGAAGGACTTGATGGCCATATTAACTTGTTCTGAAAGTCTATATTACTCATAAAAACTTGGCCAAAAAATTTTAAGCTCTCTTAAAGTCAATCTTCAACTAAGATAATTGATAAGCAGCTCAATATACTTTGTTAATTCTTCCAAAAATGGCTTATCTTTTTTTAAAACTTTGGTGCAGTACTGACAAAGCGATCTGGGGGAAGTTACTTAATCTCTCCTTAATTCAATTTCTCATCTATAAATGGGGGATGATTTTAACATCTGCCTTGCAACATTTTCAGAAAGAGAGAAAAAATATTTTTGAAGGAAACACAGGACCATGTCTAAAAGGAGCAAACAATAAACAGCAGCTATGGGGTTGCTCATGGTGACTGTGATCTCAACAACAATGGAATTAATAGTATTTATACACCTTCCTAGGCCTGGTGATCTCCTGTGGTTTACTAGTATCTTGAGGAAGCACATATGTTTTTGGAGGATACCGGGCTAAATAGTCAATGAGCACTTTAAAAAAAAAAAAAAAGCTATAATGTTATAATGTTCCTGTTCTTTGCTGCTGACCTTTTATTCAATGACCTCTTTACCTCCCCATTTTCCACTTAGACCCATTAGCAGGATGTGCTGCAATATGCTGCTTGTCATCTGTTTCAAAGACACAGTGATAGGATGCAGGTACACCAGATGGATAAACCTAGTGTGACTAATTATTGTGTATTTGCCTTTAATTATTATCATTTATTACCAGAGGAAAGACAATAGAGGTTCTTTGACTTAGAAGAAACTGTTGGCAGCAGGAAAGTTTTTTTGGAGTCTTTTTTGAGCGCAACTAATGTTTTCGTTGTTGGTGAAAAGAAAGGAAAAAGGAACGAAAAGGAAAAGCATACACATCCAATACATAGATGGATACAGATATACGTAGTAGATAGATGAACTTTAATTTGCTTTAACAATTAATTCAAATGGTTTCAATAAATATCTAACTTTAATTTTTTAAAACTTTTCCAGAGTATTTTGAATATTGACCCTAGGGCACTTTTTCTAAGTTTTTCACACAAATAACTAGGTTGACAAGTATGTGAGGATGACTGAGGTTTAGGAGAGGAATTTGAACCTAGAACATCATCTCCAGATTAAAAAAAAAAAATAGGTACTTGCATAAGAGTCATTAATTCTATTCTGATTTTTCTTTCATTATGAAGTAGTAATTTAAAATTTTTTTTTACTCATTACTAGGCTCCAATCATGATAGAGATAATTTTAAAAGCATGAGAGGTTTTGCCCTCAAGTTAGCTGAGTAACTTTATGGGAAATGTCTAGGGGAAAAGTTTGTACTCGAATTTCTTATTTAGACAAGCAGATGCATTACAAAAGAGCTGAAGATCAGCGTACGTGGTTTGACATATTGACATGCCAAAACCCCATGAAATCTGTGACGCCTCTGCTATGGAATAATGAATTAGAAAAACATGAATTAGAAAAACATGAGAAGAAAATGCTCTGTAATACCAGGGAACTTGGCTTTTGTGAAGAGTTTCTTTCTTCTTAATTTCATAAAAAAGGTCTGTCTTAGAGAAGCATCTGTATAGTAGAGTTTTATCTTGCAAAGTAAGGACAGAAATAGTAACAGTCAAGTCTTCTCTAATAATAAATTACAGTCAGAGTTAATCCTTCAAAAGACCTTTGAGACTGTACGTTTCCCCTTCTCTAGATTCCAGGATCATATGGCTATAAGTATGAAAATAGCAATTTGGAGGTTTGCAAGAGGAAAGTATTTTTTGCAATAGGAGGTATTGCAAATGGTTTGCGATAGGAGAAGAAAAGTTGATGGCGAAGCTGAAGTAACTGCTTTTGAAATGAAATCATAAGAGTGGAAGCAGGAGTTGAGATGAAATGTAGCCCAGCCATGGAATAACACAATCTCTCTGCTGAGTAGGAGGGCCATGAGCCCAATCCTAAGGAGGCCAGTGGGTGTGTGCCCCTGCAGGCACTGGTGCATTTTTTCCTAGCTATGTGTGGCCAACATTTATTGTTCTGGGGGCTTCCCAATATCATTGTCCTCTTCTTAAGAACTCTTATTTCCTCCTCTTCCTCTATGGAAAGTCTTCTCTTAGTCAAAGGGCGTAATTAGAATAACTGGAAGCTCTCACCATAGATTATGAATCTTGAATAGAGGAAGAACGACTGAAAATAGTTGGGTTTCACTGCATTCTGGCTCTGATCATATTGTTCAAACTTCACAACTGATTGGAGTTCATGCTTCCTGGCTTCTGAGATTGCCTGGGTCACGATATCGTGTGCATAATTTTATATTAGCAGTCACATCTGAGGTCGGCTTGCCCTGTTAACCTTCCTTCAAATCCCTGATAGCCTTTCAGTAAACTCCCTTCCCTTAGGTTAGTTAGAATCAACTTCTCTTCCTTGCAGTGAAAACAATCTTACTGTTAGCACTGTACAATGGTGCATAGATTTGGGGAAAAAAAAAAAGTTTTCTATTATACTTTTCCCCATATGAGTCATCCAAATTATACTATCCCTCTGGGACTCAACAAATTAGAGTCTACAGAGACTTTCCAGTTAATTTGGACATCAGATGTGGCTACTATTATAAGATGCATATATAACTCTACACGTGTCATGATACAACTGTGCTTAAAATATTTTTTATATTCTAATACTATTGTATGAAACTTTAATATAATTGATTCTAAACCAGCTTTAGAATATAAAATTAAAAGAAAAGACATAAATAATCAGTGACTATAGCAGAAGTGTCTACAGTTCTGTTTATTTCTCCAGGATTATACTTTCCCATCTGCTTGTATTAAGATGTGCCCGCTGACTTGCTTTGACCAATGACATGTGGGGGAAGAGATGTGTGTCATTTCTGTGTGAAAGCATCTAATTGCTAGTGTTCCGCTCTCCAACATTTTCTTACCTTGCCATAACAATGGGAGATTCCCAATGATGGAGCCTCCATCAGCCCGTCTCTGAGGTAGGATATTGTAGAGAAGAGCCCCTCACTAATCTAAAACATACGTTATATGAATGAGCAATAAATCATAGATTTAAGCCACTATACTGTATTTTTCTTATTGGAGCAAAACTTAGCCTACCCTGACTAATATGGTATGCCATGATTGAATGAGTGCCAGACTGGTAGTTAGGAGAACGGAGTTCATTTCCTATTCTTCAACCAATTAACTAAGTGGCCTTGGGCAAAGTCATTTGAGTCCACTTGAATCATTTACCTACTCTCAAAACTTATTGGTGGTAGGGTAGGGGAGATAACAGATCACATTGCATGAGTAAAAGACTTAGAGTGGTTCTCAGTGCTTGAAGGCTCTGTGGAGGAGCTTCCTGGACTGGTGGGCAGACTGAGTGCTTCCTGGACAAGCCCAGAGGCTGGCTGCCATCCTAGAAGCTCCACTTCTGATGTGAGGTTATACGCAATGTCGAATATTTGATTTATATAACTGTTTTCTTTGTTAACATATTTGAAAACCCCTGGACTTGATCATCTCTGTATTTCTGTCTGATTCTCTAATTCTCCTTCTACTTGGTCCTTTTAAAAATATACAGCTATGTCATTTTACTCATCTATCAAAACCTTTCAGGAAGACTTCTAACAAAATGGCTCCTTTCTTCCAATGGGAGGGCTGGTTGACTAAACCTGTGCCGGGCATTCACAGAGAATATTCATTCTTGACCCACTCAATAACCTCCTGAATGGTCATTTACTTCAACTAATAATGAGGAAAGTGAAGCTCAGTACAGTAAAATTTCTTCCTCTTAGAAGATGCAGAACTAAGAATTTAAGACAGCTCTTGATGCCCCCCAAACTTTTCCTCCCGCAATTATTCCATACCTTTATAGCACATCTTATGAATCTGATTCCTTTTCCAAATAATAGAAAGTTTCTACAAAATGTAAATAAACCTTGCGCTGGAGTTAATTTTCCTTTTGTGTAAAAACACAGACAATCCCCACTATTCTCCTTTACAAAGAGAGATTTTCTTTGAGCAATGATTTGATGGAGTTACACGCTTTTCCACATGTCCTCTATACTATGAATGTAAGTACAGAAATACTGGTTCTTGATTATATTTTTTCAAGTAACAATTGCTTGTGCCTGAGATAGAGCTGTGATTAAAGGAATACATTAGCATACAGACTCATTTGAAAAGCTGAGACTCAACTCAGCTGTTGTATCTGATGCTCACTTTCCTATGATTAGATAAGTGTCTGCCCCCTGGGAAAGGATGATTTTTTTTAAAACTTTCTTAATAGTCTATTAATAACACTTGTGAGAAGGAAGCAGTGAATTCGATGTCATTCTTCAACTCAAATCTACTTACAGAAGGGAAAATAGAAGTGGGGGGGGATTCATTGAATGACAGTGGCATAGCAAAAGTTACTGTGAACAGGAGGTGCTGGGCTCCAAGAACATGACCTTTCACATAGGCTGGAGAAATGGAAGATGGTATACTACTGAAACCCAAGTCCTTTCAGAGCACTCAGTCATTCATGAAGTGGATCTTGATTGAGGACCTAGTATCAGCCAAGCCCTATTTTGGACCAGACCAAATACTTTTTGTCCCATGTCTCTATGGAGGCTTCAGTAGATCTAAATGGCTTTGGATGATCATGATGTGTCAGTGTAGGTTCATTAACTGTAGCAGATAAACCACTCTGGTGAGGGTGTAGGTAATGGGGGAGGCTATGCTTGTGTGAGGGCAGGAGTATATGGAAAATCTCTAAGGCTTCCTCTCAATTTTGCTGTGAACCTAAAACTGCTCTAAAAAAGTGAAATCTTAAAATTAAAAAAAAAGAAAGAATATGGAATTCAAAAGCCATCAATATTTCTGACAGCTGCTCCCACCAAATTAATCTGTAGGACTTTATATCTTCAGACAGTGGGAAGAAACCCCTAGATACCTCTTATTCCCTAAGGTGGCCTTCCACAAGATCAGTGACCATTGGGAAGCATTAATGATACTGAAGTTGTCTGCCTGCTTTCTTTCTTTTTTTTTTTTAAAGATTGTATTTATTTATTTGAGAGAGAGAGAATGAAAGATAGAGAGCACGAGAGGGAAGAGGGTCAGAGGGAGAGGCAGACTCCCCGCTGAGCAGGGAGCCCGATGCGGGACTCGATCCCGGGACTCCAGGATCATGACCTGAGCCGAAGGCAGTCGCTTAACCAACTGAGCCACACAGGCACCCTGTCTGCCTGCTTTCTGATTTATTATTTCATTCAATAAACATTTATTGAGCACCTGCTATGCATTAGCATCAGCATCAGAGGTTCAGAAGTGTAACCCCAACTAGATATAGTCCTGGCATCACTGGCCAGATATTTCAGTAGGACAGTCAATAATAAACAAGTAAAATTAGGAAGTATTTGAATTTTTTTTGTCAATGCTATATCACTGTAAATTTCAGAGGCCTGGTACTTTATATTATATATGGTCAATGTCCAATGTCCAATGAGACTTGAAAAAATAATAATAAATAGTAATAAATAATTTAAAAAGGAACACAGTAAAAATAATAAATCCACAAAAAAGAAGGAATGGACCTTGACATAATTCCTCACCAGATCAGAGTATTCACATACAGATTGATTAATAAAGGCACTCAGTTATTCACCAAAGATTTACTGAATTTCTACTATGTGATAAGCACTATTGAGCATTGTACCCATAATGGTGAGTAAGGCTCTGCCTCTGCCCATGAGGTTACTCACATTCTGGTGGAAGACAAAAATGTACAAAAAACAAAAGAATCACAAAATCGTATCAGAAATGTTCTAGAAATGTCCTGGGCACAAAGTGTTTTCGATGCACAGAGGGAAAGAATCTAACCATTCAGGTGAAGCTGGGAAAGACTCACACAGTGGCAGTGACTTTGTAGTTGGCTTTGATACATATTGAAACCCAAAGTACTAATTAGGTCATTTTATTCCTGAGATAGGCAAAAGGACCAGCCAAGAAAGAAGAAGAAAAATCAACTAGCTTCTTTTCAAGCTCCCCAATACTGGATGACTAGGACTGAGGCTCTCTGCAACAGTGGGAATGAACATCTGAGCCCACATTTTCTTCTCAATGGAAACACATTCTTTCCTCTTGACCACATGTGGATCAAGCATGATATTTGATGATCCTAAAAGTTCACAGATATCCTGACAATTGAACAAAGACAAAAGTTGATATCAGTCTCAGGTACTGTTTAGTCCTGAAACAAACAGTGACCCCATGAGTTTCTGAAACAAGGAGCCTGGGATGTCAAAATGCAGAGACAAAACTGACCTATGATACTCCATGTCTAACAGGTGGTAGGACCAGAAAGATCATGCTAAATGTCCACTCTCATGCTGCTCCAAGTCATACTAATGGTGGTGGGCAGTTCATCATTTTCCCCCACCTAACCATATCTTTCTTTAATGTTAAACATTAGCGTTCTCTACCATTCCCAAAATAAACTCAAGCTCTGAATTCTTTCTAGAAAAAGTGCCTATCATAGAGATTCTGCTATCATTTGGGATCAAAGATAACCATGATCCTATACCCATCACACCCTATCCCTTCTTCCCTTACATAACCTATGAGGCTTCTTTATCATATACTCTCCAGAGTAGTTATTTCTAGTTAGAGGAACATACTCTTCAGGGAGACCCAAGGAAGCTACTTGAGGAAATGTACTTCTCAGAAACGCTGCCTTTCTTGCTCAGGGGAGATAATATAACCATGAGGAAATGCTTTATAAGTCTTGGCATCCATAAAACTGTATCTTCTTTGGACAATTGAAGCTGGTGGGCAAGCACTGTAAACTTTCCCCATAGACTGCCCTTAGATCTAGCACCAGATGGCATGGCTTTGTGCCCTTTAAAATTCCTAAATCCCTCCTCTGTGATTCCTGTCAAAGAGAAAGCCTTTAGGTTCAGAATTAAAGCCCAGAATCACAATCAGCTTATTTACGAGAGAGCTAAAATGCATGAAATCTGGGTCTCTAACATTCAAACTCCATCAATTTTTACATTTTAGTTGTGCTTTCTATAGCAAGGATAAAAATCTCATCACAGACCTCTGGACATCAGAGATCAGATGCCAGTTGGCTCCAAGTATGTCTATATAATGGAGAATCTTTTTCTCTGTGAAGGAAAAACTTTTAACATAAGAATAGTGCTGTCTTCCTCTGCCCTGACACCATGGTGGGTGTGGGGCTTGTTGCTGACATTTTATTGTGTGCATTGATTAGTCCTTAAATTCTTTGAAATGCTTTAGTGGATGTGTTTTCTTTTCAAATGAGGCTGAGCTACTGACGACAAGTCCAGGCTCTGCAATCAGACTTTACTTCAAAGTTCGTATCTGCTATTTCATGGCAAGCTATTTTACTTCACAATCCCCTAAGTTCATCTGTTAAATGGGCATGATCATAATATCTGTTTCTGGAGAAATGTCAAGAGGAAGACAGAAATGAAACAAAAGCACAAGGCGCAGTCTTCAGCCTACGGTAAGTGTTCATACATGTCCACTAGTGTTTTTATCTTCACACAGCTCCATGAAGGGGCTGGAGTGGGAAGACGACTTCATCCTCCAGCAGAGAACAGGGAAGGTTGGAGAGACAACAGAGTCACTGTGTCGGTGCCAAGGAGAGAACTAAGATCCAGGTGTCCCGCTTTTAAGCTGGTGCAAGTGCGTTTTCTGTAACTGTTGCTATCTGTCTCTAGGAAAACCATTTTTTTTTTAAGATTTTATTTATTTATTTGAGAGAGAGAATGAGAGACAGAGAGTACGAGAGGGAAGAGGGTCAGAGGGAGAAGCAGACCCCCCCACTGATCAGGGAGCCTGATGCGGGACTCGATCCCAGGACTCCACGATCATGACCTGAACCGAAGGCGGTCGCTTAACCAAGTGAGCCACCCAGGTGCCCTCTAGGAAAACCATTTATTTATTTATTTATTAAAAAGATTTTGTTTATTTCAGAGAGAGAGAGAGCACAAGTAGGGGGGCGGGGCAGAGGCAGAGGGAGAAGCAGGCTCCCCCCTGAGCAGGGAGCCCATGCAGGGCTCAATCCCAGGACCCTGAGATCATGACCTGAACTGAAGGCAGATGCTTAACCAACTGAGCCACCCACGTGCCCCTCCAGAAAAACTGTTTAAATAAGCTGTTATTTATAATACAGTCTTCTAAGTAGAATACATATAATATGTTATTGTGTACATAATATATAATTAGCATATATAAACCTATTTATATTATTACATAACATATTTTGTTATATATTATTGTATATCTAATATATAAAAATATATATATAGCATAAAGTTTTTTTGGGGGGACTCGAATAAAATGTATCAGAAAATTTAAGGGGTGGAGTACATAAAATTCCAGTTTTTGACCATTTGAATTTCAATGTGTATATATTATACATACTCATGTACAATCAACTTCTTTATAAAACAATATCCTGGCTAAAATAATGCACACATTCAGGAGTGTTAGGAAAATGAAATAAGTTACTTCATGACTTATTGGGAGCTTTATATTCACTGTATCCTCTTAAAAGCTTTTAAAATTCAATTTGACAAAAGCATTCAAATTCTACCGTGGCTTGGAGGTATATATTAATTCATATATATGAATGTTTGTATGTGAGTATATGAGTGTATGTTTATTGTGTATACACATATGCTTATATGTACGTATATATTACACACACACTCTTTTCTCCTTTCCTTATCTTCCATATTTTTCCCTTGAATTTTCAACACTGGTTATTGACTCTAAATGAAAAAGAATTTCTCACTTGTTCCTTTAATCAAAATAAGCTTATGTTTCTTTCTTGATCCAATTTAGATGAAATTTCCTTTGTCTAAGTGGGACGGTCATTTTGCACCATAATATCCAGACTTCATGAAATTAGCATATGGAATTGAACACATATACCAACATTGGCTTCACATTGCCAATAAGAAGGAAAAAAAAACATGATTTTTTTTTTTAAACTAAGAGAGAAAGATGTGTATTGTTTGCTTGTTTACTTTTATCAAAGCCTTTCCTTTGAGGATGGCTGGAATCTCTATGAACATTTTCATTTCAATGACAAGACAGTTTGGAGTCTGAATAGAAGCTTCCTAAAAATATTATTTCTGGAAAACTGACACTAATTGAAAGTCAACACTAATAATGTAAGGCCATCGGCAGCAGAGCAGAATGATAGGAGTGAGCAGAGTTTATAAAATGAACCAAAGCATCTGGAACGTTTCTCTCTGTGTGAAACCTGTCCTCTCAATCAGAGACTCAGCACTGGATCCCGACGAGAGTCTGAGATAATCAGTGCCCCAGCCAATCCTTTCACCCTTACTGTTCACCATCTTGCTAATGAATTACCTTACTTTTTATTAATTCAAGATTAGGCTTGTCTTCTTTATCATGACATTATAGATTTAAAGAAAAAAATTAATTCAACAAAACTTTATTGAACGTTGTGCCAGGTACAGAAGTACGGCACTGACTCAAGCATGATTTGGGGTCATGCAGTGCCCACTGTGTCCTATGAATATGAAGTGAATACAAATAACTTTAATTTGATGTGGTGTGATCCATTTATTTTCTTTTAGACAGCGAGCAGGGGAGGGGCAGAGAGAGAGAGAATCTTAAGCAGTCTCCATGCCCAGAGGGGAGCCCAACTTGGGGCTCATTCTCAGGACCCTGAGATCATGACCTGAGCTGAAATCAAGAGTCTGACGCTTAACTAACTGAGCCACCCAGGTGCCCCTGATGTGGTATGATCCAAATACTACAATGGCAGGATGGAAGGAAGAGGGTAGCATAGGTGACTACAGTTTCCATGGGAATGAGAGTCACATCTTTCTGCTAACTACAATAGTCAGTAGCCGGTACTATGCCTGGATCATAATAGATGCTCAATACATACTGTGGGAGAGAGGGGATGAGGATAGGAGGCAGGGGACCATAACTCAAAAGTTCATGTCATCTCGAAGGTTCTTTACAGATAACTTGGATTTCTCCTAGTACATGAGGAGCAGAAGGGAAGGGTCATTCCAAACAGAGCAACCCTGTCCCAAGAAATAAAAAGTATACAGATCATAGCAATTGTCAATGAAGGAATTCATTACGACCAGAGGGTGGAGTTGGTGACTGATGTCCTTAAGAGCAATGCTAATGATTCTAGGACATTAACTCATAGGAAATAGGAATAGCAACCTAGTACTGAGCTTGAAGTCTGGATACCCAGGGAGAAGGCCATTCTAATCAACTCTCTCATCTGCCAGAGCTGATTCTTTTGCTTGTTGGGCTAAGTTCTTCTTCTTCTTCTTCTTCTTCTTCTTCTCCTTCTTCTTCTTCTTCTTCTTCTTCTTTTTTTTTTTTTAGAGAGAGAATGAATGCATGCTTACGTGCCAGAGAGAGCAGGGGTGGGGTAGGGTGGGGTGGTGGCAGAGGGAGAGGGAGAGAGAGAATCTTAAGTAGGCTCCATGCTCAGTGCAGAGCCCAATGCAGGGCTCACACCCACTAACCCGACATCATGACCTGAGCCAAAACCAATAGTCAGAGGCCTAACCAACTGAGCCACTCAGGTGCCCCCTGGGCTAAGTTCTCATTAAACTGAGAAAGGAAAGTTTTACTAGACCAGAGATTAAGTGGGTAGAATTTGGATTGGCCTTAGGTTTAGGTAGTAATGTTGGCAATGCATGAGGCAGGACCAGAGCTACAAAGTAGATTTAAAAAGAAAAAAAAAAACAACACAAAAATAATTTTTTTTTTTTTTTGATGAATGCTCTTCACTCAGAGTGGATGACATTTGAGTCATGACCATGTAAGCACTGCTCTTGGTGAACCCCCCTCGCTCCTCCTGTTTCAAACAATGTATACATGTCAGTAATATCAGGCTCTCTAAATTGTTGTAAGGTAGGGCTGCTGGTGGGGGTAATTTGAAATTGGAGTTTCATTGCAAATATGTCATTTAAAAACACTCTAGTAGCAATTACCCTAGTCATTTACTGCAGAAAGGATGCCCTCCCAAGGCATTTGCTTTCCTGAAAGGTTGGATCTGAGATTCTAGATGGAGGATGCCGAGTTGCTCTGAGTGAGGGGATGGGACACATACACCACATGAATAGGAATTATGATGTAGACTCTACTGTTTTTGCATCAACAATATTTAGGTAGCTTATTGTCATGATACTGGAAAAGAAAGGACTTGCATTTGAAATAAGGTAAAATGACATGTTCAGCTGATGGAGAGAAGGCTTATACTCCTCTCCCCACAAAGATGCAAGAGCAACTCTCGAACATTGTTGGTTAGATCTCTGTCTTTTACAGGTAATGTTTGAGCCCATGACTTTCCAAAGGAAAGAAGAACGTGCTGTGATAGTTGCAGTCAACGTTTCTTGGCTCAGATGCCAACTCAGAATGATCACGTCTTCTTTGAAAACATCCCTGAGGCACAGCGGAGAGCCCTCATGCTCACGTGCCTGCCACGGAATGACTGGCCACAGCTGTGTGATCCGGAGCCGGCTGTCATAGGAATTTGTCATTTTCCATCTCCAGGAGCTGCTAAAGGAGTCCTCTTGCAGTAGACGCATGCAAAGTGTTTGTTGACTGCTTTAAAACTGGTTCCACATATCTTGCAAACTAGTTTGATCCACTTCATGACTGTCATGGAAGAGTTATTAAAAACCAAACGAAACCAAACAAGAAGCTCCTTTGCTGTTACCTGGCACACATAACTCACAGTGAGACTTGATGAATCCACCTTCAACAAAGAACTGTCAGTTAGCTTTATGATATCTGCAAGGACCAGTACCAGAGGCAAGGAGGAGACCACCAATGAAATATTGGTGACACCAAGGACCGTGACAGCAGTTGAAGGCTGCTTCCTGCTTCACCTGGAGCAGCAGGCTATCTTCCTTCCTTCTCTTCCGACCTGCAAAGCAGAATGGAGGGGGTTTGCTGGAGGAAATAACCCACCCTGTGGCCCGTGAGGCATTTTTCTCCTGCACAATTCAGGGAGTGCAACCTCTCCTCCCAACCCAAAGAATTATAACATCTTCCAAGTTCATCAGACGCCCATGTTCCCCTTTGAAGTTTTCCAGAGGTATTGCTTAAATGCATAATTCCATTTCCTTTGGCTTCTGTCATCTCCTGTAGCATTGTATCTGAGGAGTAAAGGCGTTGCCAGATTGAAACTGTTACTGCCTGATGAGCTGGTCCTGGGCTCGGTGGGAGCTGGGTTTTAGGTTTAGTTGAGATGCTAGGTAGAAGTTAATACCACTCCTGGTGTCACGTGGTAGAAAAGGCATGGGACCAAGGACCCCAGTTCACTGGGTTCTAACCACAGTTTTGACACTGATTTAAGCCAGAGAAAATCTCACTGAAGTTCACTGTCAAGTACATAAAACTAGGCACCTATCCGTATTTGCTCTGGTGACCAGCAGGCTACACTCGATGGTGGCTTTCAGCCATGGTGTCTTGAGTCAATGGCCACAGACAGCATGTCACTGCACAGAACTCTGGGAAGGCTGCCTTGTTTTTTGAGTGGTCCCTCTTTATTTTCTTTTCAATTAGTTTTATGTGTCTATTTATTTTCCTCAACAAGTTCATAATTTCATTTCTTTTTTCTGTTTATATTCCCTCTCTGTTTCTACCCAAACCCTGCTGTGCTCCACACTCTGAAAATCTGCTTGCTTTTAAAATCCATCTGCATTGAATTATTTATAGTTTTGATAAAGTCCTGTTTTGTCTGATGTTTATTTTCTTTAATAACAAGAAACCTGGGTGAACTTTTCCAAAAGACCAAAAAAGGATTCTAGTTTTCAAAGACACTAGGCAACCATGGCCAAAATGCACAAAACAAGCCTTGGGTGCCCTTTCTTTTGTAATCTGGATTTTTTCCCCTCTATTAAACATCCTTTCATCTGAATGTGTTGTGGGGAGGGGGAAAGTAAATAAATCCCTTCAGCGTGGACTCCATCCAGAACACAATTATGTGCCTCTCTCTACTAGCCAATCCCTTTGCTTCAGCCACTTCTAGACCAGTAATGATACTTTGAGTCCATGAGGGAAACTCCGGATTGTGATTGGCAGGCATGGTCACATGATAAAGATGCTCAATTTTCCTACCTATTTTTTTGTTACTTTTCATTAATCGAAAACAACTTCACTCTTAACAGTTTGCTATCTCAATTTTCACTTACTTGCAGGGGTTTTTCCATTGTCATCTCTCTGGCTAGTTTTTCATGGCACTCACATCACTGATTACTTGGAGCCTTTGTAGCTAACCAGTTCTCAGACTCATATCCCCTTCCTCCAACATCCTCTCCCCCTCCCCTTTGCCTTATATCATTTCATCCAGTGTTTCCTGCATTAAATCAATTAGCTTAGGTGTTGGAGGTGTGTCAATAGGGGATGGGTGCGAGAGAGAGGTTTTTGCCCATTAGCACTAGATAAACACACCACGCACACATACTCACATGTATCTCATGTGCATTACACACAGAAGGTGAAAGCAAAACGGAGAGCCAGTGATGTCAGGATGACCAAAGACGAGAATAAAAGATCAGAGCAAATGTACAAACAGGAGGGTATAAGTTAGCTATGCCAATCAAAGTAATTTGGAACACTGAATGAGGGGAAAACAAACAGAAGTCTTCTATCTTGGCTAGTTTTCAGGGGATGCTTTTTTATTCAGTTAGGTGAAAAAGAGAAAGAGAAAGTTTTATTTCTTCACTTGGCCTGTTATTTCCTCCTCTCCTCCTTTTGTGCATTTCTTATTATATACGTACATATATATATGTACGTATATATATATATAAGCACCTTGCCCCACCCCCACCCTTCTTTCCAATCCTTCCTTTAAGGTTTAATTTAACAATAACATTTGCGATCGGGGTCCTGAGCATCTCAAGGGCATTGCGCTTGAAATTGCACACACTCTGCACCATTTATCATAGGCTGACATGTGTCATGTTCCAGACTGCAGCTCCAAGAGCTTACAGCTCACGACTGCTTCTTTGTTGATCAGCTGCCGAGACAACTAAGGCACCTTTCTTCCCTTCTCCTTTCATTTTTTTTTTCTCATTATTAAAGCTGCCTCATCCCCTTTTTGAAGGCCTAACTCACCCCTTCGCAGAAGAAGAAACACAAAAGAATTTGTATTGTGTTGGATGCTATGTCCCTCATTTCCTGAAATTTCTGATGGGGGGCCACTCAGTGTTTAATAAGATCGGAATGCACCACTATAAACTTTAATCTTTGTCGAGAGAGAAACGGAAAAGGCCATTAAAGTCAGCACCGACTTGGCTTTGTTTCCAAGCAGGCAGAGTCCTGCGCAGGATGGGAACATTTGGAACCCTACCTGGACGCCAGCCACACCGACAGAAGCCAGCCGAGTCCTGTTTTCAGAGCATGCTCTTCCATGGTATGGTCCTTGCTTCCTGCCATCTTCTAAGCTAGCTGGGCTTTGAACTGCACTCTGCAAGTTCCTTTTTTCCCCCTTTTTTGCAAATTAAAGTACTCAAGTCAAAGACACGGGATTATCACATTCCAGTGTAAGGCCTCTGTGGGCGTTGCCCACCAAAGCTTCAACTCGTGTCCAACCTTTCATGGACGCTGAGGCTGACATGATTGCTGGGAAAGTTTTAAGAACAGGCTCCCTACAAGAAATACTTGTCTCCCACGTGGCCAGTTTTGTCCTGAGGTATTTTAGAGCTACTATCTCTGATTGTAGAGCTCTTTCTGCTGAAGAGCAAAGGTTGAGAGTTGAGTTGTTAATTATGGTTTTCAGAGTAGAGTTCTCACATATTCTCTCCATTTTCCCAACCTCCCTCCCCACCGGTTCACCTCTGACCTCTCCTGGCTACCCTCCCTTTCTCTCTGTGACAAAATAGGGCAGTCACTCTTTTTCCCCCGTGAACTCCTTCCCATCTGTGGTTCTTCCTCAAACATGCTTTACTCAGGGCCACTCAGACTCTCCTACACTCACCCCTCATCTCACATCCTTGCCTTTTTCCTAAAGGGCTCACCAGATTTGTAGGCAGTATTTACTGAAACTTATTACATATTACATCCCAAGACTGTACTCTTTCTGTTTTGCTCATCACTGTTGTCTCAGCACACTGTAGGCCCTCAAATCATGTGTTGATTGAATGAATAGAAGATATTGTTGCAACTCTTCCTTGGGGATTCTAAAAAGAGGTTGTTAGATCTGTAGTTCTGTGAGAACTCTCCTTAACCACCATCAGCAGCTACACCACCTATTGCCTCCCTCTTCCCCACACATCCAGCCATTTTAGGTGAACCCTTACCTCAAAGAGGTGAGTCATTCTTTATGGAGCTCAGGACTGGGCCAGAACACACAGAGGCCTCGCTGGAGTGTTTATAATATACAGAAACACGTAATGCACACAATTTGCCATCAGCTGCTAAAGTGTACCTGTGAAGGAAGTACACTGGTTTAGGGAAAAGGAAATGCTTTTCGAGGTGGCACTTACCAAGACTGACTAGCTGTCAAGCCCTGGGTAAGTTTTCAGAACTACGAAGATGGTAAGACATAACCTCTGGCCACAAACAGCTCACAGTATGGGATGGGCAATAGTGAATCCAAAACAACACGGGTGTGGCAGAGAGTGATGGACAAGCAAAGGCGACCCACCCACATGGGGACAGATGATGAGGTTTCACAGAAACACGAAGGCTGTGTTTTTAGGGAGGACGTGAAGCCTTAGCCAGGTGGATAAAAGTAAAAGGCCTCCCTGGACGAGGGTACTGCCTGTATAAATGTCCAAAGGAGTGTGAGGGCAGAGTGACTCTCCTTTCCCCACTGCCATCAACATCTCCGGTAAGACTAAAAAAAAAAAAAAAATTTGATCTCCTTTGGGATCCTACAGAACATAACTATTAAGTGGGCTGGGCTTATCCAACCTATAACAGCAGATAATGCTCTCCTGAGATGTCTATCTGAATTACCTAAGGAATCCCCCCTACAATAGGTCCCTGAGCCCTGAAACTAGCTAATAATGGCTGCTTCCCCCAAGTAAGAGTTAGGTAGAAACTGAATGTGATGACTTCTGTGTGTGTGTGTGTGTGTGTGTGTGTGTGTGTGTGTGTGTGTCTATGAGAGAGAGGAAGAGAGAGAGAAATAGACCCAAGAGCTAGTGAGATTTGCATTATCTGAGGAAAAGAGCGTGTCCCAGAAAAGGTGTGCCGTTACCGGACTTCTAAGGTGTGCCCAGGCATTCAAAATGAGCCCTGGCTTTGCAAACTTCCTGAGGTTGATCTGAAAAATAGTTGAGAGTTGAAATCACAGCTCCAGGTCCCCTAGAGAAAAAGGTGAATTGAGAAGGATCCTTGTGTTGCCAAAATACCCTATTGAAAGGTGAACAATTCAATGGTCAACTGATTGTTTTGTTTCTATGACACCAAACATCAGGGTTGTTTCCAAACATTTTTGTGTTTGGCATCACTTAGATAATACATTGGGATGATTCACATTTCATCCAGATATCTTAACATCCTGAGATATATCCTAATTGTCATTTAATTTGAGGTCAATGCCTTAGCACAATGATGGATGAGAAAGAGGCATACTGGCAGAGCTTGGGAAAGAGGTTCAAGTATAAAATCCAAGAGGCTAAGTAAACAAAAACAACTGAGCCTCTCTCTCTCTCTCTTTTTTTCTGCCATAGGTTTAGCACTTTCCATATTTGCAAAGCAGAATTATTATTCTTACTACCCTCAAAGAGTTTCATGTCACCCAGCTATGATTTACCCTCCTACACAATGGGTTTAGGAATTGGTGAAAGACCATGTAATCACTAATCCTAATGTGTCACTGGTACCAAACAGGCATTTTTGTTATTATTATTGGTTTCTTGATTTTCACTAAAGCCATAAAAAACAACCTATAACCAATTCACATTTTACTCTTATTAGAAAAGGATCCTTGTCAGGCTGTTGGGTAATAAGAGGGAGGTGACTGACTCAAGAGGTCAAGTGACTTCTGAAAGGATAGGTGCCGACAAACCAAACAAGTAAAAACAAAACAAAAAAAACCCAGATAAGACATAATAATAAGCTGAAAAGTATTTAAAAGCAATCAAATGAAGATGTTGAGAATATTATACAAAAGAATAATGATATTTGTACAGTAGGTAAAATATAGATTACAATTTATAACAGGATACAGGAAGGAGACAGGATTTGTTTATGGGACCTTGTGACAGAATTTCAACAAATCTCTTTTAAAAGCTTTCTCTTTGCCTTGGCATTGAGTCCTGGGCAGCTATAGCAGCCACGTGAGCTGAAATAAAATGACCAGACATTATAAGGTCTGAGAACAGAACCTGATCTGAACTCCAGATTCAGCTATGATCTTATCTTGCATCCAGTTCATGTACTGTCTGAAGCCTGATCGCCTCTCTATCTGAGAACATTAATCGGGGGGAGGTTTGCCTGTGGAAACTTTTCTAGTAGTTTCTTTAATATCCCGTGGTTTATGAGAACTTAAGTTAGTCCTTTGGGCCTCCGTCCCAAGGAGATTATTTCCTTGAAGGTACTGGTTTAAAAGTATGTGTCTACATGAAGATAACGCGTCTAAATGAGGTTGGAGACTATTCTCACAGAAGCCTTCCTCCTGTATGATGGTCCTTTCACGGGAGTTTGAATGAATGACAGTCCTACTCTTACGGTTGCTGTGAGGATTAAATGTGTTAATATATGTGAGGTGCTAAGAACAGTGCTTGGCACATACTGAAGGCAATAAAATAATAGCTGTTTTCTTGTTACCATTATTATTCTTGCAAGTCAGCTGGATGGGAATTAGGCCTCCTTGTGCATTTCCTTTGTGTTTGATGCAATTGCTAGTTTCCCTTGCTTTATGTTACCCCACTTTTCTTTTTTAAGAGAGAGAGAGTGTGTGTATGCACGCAAGCCGGTGGAGGGGTTTGGAGGGGTGGGGGGCAGAGGGGAAGGGAGAGAGAGAATCTTAAGTGGCCTCCATGCTCAGTGTGGAGCCCAACGCTGGGCTCGATCTCACAGCCCTGAGATCATGACCTGAACCCAAAATCAAGAGTTGGATGCTTAACCGAATGCGCCACCCAGGCACCACATTCCTGATCTCATTTATGAGTAGTAATTGTTAATATTTATCGTGCACTCATTGTGTGCTGGACCTGGTGTTAAACCCCTTATATGTATCATCTCATTTAATCTTCCCCAAAAAACTTGTGAGGTACACACTGTTATTGTTCTCATATCACAGGTGAGGAAATTGAGCTCTATAAGATTAAGAGATTTGAACAAAGTGGTACCACTGGTGTGAGCTGATCTGGAATCTGATCAGCGGTCCGGTGTCAGAGCTTGGTTTTCACTCCCACTCATTTCTGTCCCCATTTCTTTCCTCATGACCGCTGCTGGACTCTGTGGTTGAACTGTGCACCTGATGATCCCCCTTTGTCTTCCTTCAGGTTAGACCTCAACACAATGCCACCCAGCCTCACCAACAACCCAGCTTAATCATCCCCAGTGCCCTCATTTTGTATTTTTCTAAATTGAATAGTCTATCTCCATAGCTCTGAGGAACATCTTTCTATCAAAGACATTTAGAGCAAGGGAGTTTTCATACTGGGACAGAAAACAGTAGTCAAACCCACCTCATAAAATTCACATGTGATTAAGTGGATAGATATAATTTTTACCAGTCCTTGCTAGAAACCATTTTGCATCTTATATATAGTGGAAAACATCAGTTCACCAGAATGTTTAGAAAATGGGGGTCTCCAGGTAAGCTGGCATTTTTTGCTGTTACTCGCTGATCAAGAAAACCTCAAACCCTTTGTTCCCATTGCCATGATTATCAAAATTGTTTTCTGAAATGGATAAACCCACTTCCCCGCCTCAGCAGTCACAGTAAACTGAGCCTGCTTGGTTTTCTCTTTGATGATTTAGATTCTTATGGTTCTAAAGAATCCATTTTATGGTTATGAATTGTTGGTATTTATTGCCACAAACATAGACTATGGAGGAGATTAAGAAGAGAGAGGGATTTTTTCCTGATTTATTTTCCATCTGCTTAAGTCTATAGTATTTTTTTCTCCATTGGGGGTCACTTTTCTCCTTAATGTGAATCAATGCATAAAAGGAAAAGTTCACAGATGACTATTGGTTATGCTCATTTTAGTCATTGTATTATTTTATTTCATTTATTCCTTTCCCCTTTGCCTAGTAGGGTAACACTGCCCAATTATTTTCTCTCCTCCCTGGCTCTCTTGGTTTTCCTCTCCCTAATTCCCAGGGAAGAACTACTTCCCCTTCTCTGTGTCCCTCCAAGCCATATATAGCATTTATAATCTTGTCTCATAGTTACTGGTCTACAACCTATTTCCCTGACTTCCTCTTTCCTCTTCACTCACTCTTCTGCCCTGACATCTCCAATGCCTTTAATCCTTCAACAACTGTGGGTACCACCACCTGTGGTGCTGAGATACCCCACCCTGATCTTAATAATATGGTCTGGTGTGCCAGGGGTGAGTACTAGGAACAAGGACACCAGAGTCCTGCCAATCCTTGGTTATATGACCTCAAGTAAGAGTAGAAAGTCTCTACTCTGAATGCAACATTAAGAACTTGATATGAGATAGAAGCCCACATAGGTCAAATTTCTTGTCCACTCTCACCCAACCATGGTTTGAACTCAGGACTTCTAGTTTGGACTCATTCTTTCTGCTTCATTTGTCATACGAGGCCCTCCTTACTGAGATGCATGTTGACTTTGGGCATAAAAATGAGACAGAATTATAGTTGTGAAGTTACTTTTGAAAATATTCAATGTTAAACATATAAGCACTGATAACTTCATATGTGAACAGCAGTAGGTCTACTCAAAGATGCCACCCCTGACTCAAATCTGTGCTGAGAGCCACAACAAAGGATAATCTACTTGGGTGTGGATTCTACCAGAATAGTGAAGTTCTTGTTATATTTCCATAGTACAACTTAACAAACTTCTTTATTGGCCTGAAGGCAAACCAGAGGGATGAAGTTTGCTGATACTAACCTAAAGACTGATCGCTTTTCCTTCTTACTATTACAATATAAATGAAAGAAAGGAAAGATGCCAAAGCTGGAGCAAAATAAACATAAAAGCACAGACTGATAAATAACCTTTCATCTAGTATATCTGTTAGTTAATCAGTTTAAGAGAAACAGCAGGAGTATTTCAAGTAAGAGTGTTGTTCAAAAACAAACAAAGCAAAAATAAATTAAAATAGGCAGTCACCAGCCTTAGGTATTCCAAGAAGGCCAATGGGACTTTCCAGCTGTAGACAAACGGCAAAATCAGAATACGGAGGTTGGGGCCTTCTGGAATCATCTGAAAGGCACAGAAGGAGTTGAAATGTGAGTATTAAGCAGTGTCTGGTAAGTAAGACTGTGAATATAAATAGAACAAGCCAACTCTGTCCTCACATCTAAGGGATTACCATGACAGAACCCCAGGCATCATGCAGAAATGAAATCAAGATGGGAAAAGAGTTGTTGCCTCTGGAAACGCTAAGATGCCCACGACCCCCTCTTCCTGGCTGCAGGGCATGTGGCAGAGATGGTCATATTAAAAAAAAAAAATCACAAGGTGGTATGCAAATTCCCAAATACTCATTTTGCTCAGAACTGAGAAACTCATAAACTTTAGCAGATTTCCATGATATCTAAATGAAGTGTAAACTATATAAACTAAAGATGTTCGTTGCTTTTCATGTTTGCTATACAAAAGGTAACAGGACAGACATCCACCCCCAAAATCTCTAGGAGAAAAATACTTATTAAAAAAATAAAATCCAATGACATTATTGGATATCACAAACCAGGTTCTTGGTAGGAGTCTTTTGTCATTAGTGAAAAATCAGTTACCTATTAATATTGTCATTTTTTTAAATCTAAAATATGCTCCAATGGGCTATAGAGGAAGATATCCTTAATTTGCTTCCCTGGTTGGTGGTTGCCTGAAGAAGGGACATGGAACTGCTGGTCCCAGGAAATTAAGAGAAGCAGTGACAGGGAGCTCAGCAGGAAGCTGATTTGAGACTAGAGTAATTGCCAAGATGATTAATTATTCCTTTGAGTTGTACACAAGTGTTCCTTCTCCCCTCTCCACCAGCATGCTGACTTCAGAAGAGGAGCTAGCCCACGCTGGTGGGTCCTGCTGCCCAGACACAGCCAGTTCCGTGGCCCCATTCTGCCCCGCAGACCAGCCTCCAAGGGATGGGAGGCCTTCTTTTCCCACTGGAGAACTGCCCAAGGTGTCACCTTGTCACTGCTCACACCCTCTGTCTTCAAGAGAGTACTGTGCATTCCTCCATGTTTCGCAGCCCATTGTGAGAGTATTTTTATTCAGGGCTTTTCTTTTGCTATTAGGGAGGAGACCGGAAGGTGATAAACTTCAACTGGAGTGCCTACTCTTAGCTAAGGGTTTTACCAATGTGATTGTGTGTGATCCTTCCCAAAGTCCCATTAGATTGGTATCATTTTCTGTGTTGTACAAATAAAAGGGACGGAAGTCAGCATAGTAAAGAGCTGAGCCTGTAGAGTAGGGATAGGACCAGAACTCAAGTCTCTCCCACCCCAGAGTCCATTACTTTTGCATTCTACGAGACCCCCTCCCCAACGGAGCACCCAGTCCAACACAGGAGTGTTTTGTCCTTATACTAGAACCTTCATGCATGATCCTTCCCCAGAAAAGCCAATAGAAGAGGAGTGAGATAGGATAACAAAGGTATGTTTGGAAAATGTTTATCAGTTTCTTGGCTGAAGAAACCCAAGCTACTTGGCAGCCAGTATGATTCCATTCCAGTATATTGAAGAGGAGAGATGAATCAAGAGGTGGTACAGTGTGTAGTGCTTAAGAGCCCTGTCCTTGGAACCATCTTGCCTGGGATTAGAGCCTACATCTACCAGTTGTTATGTTATAGACTTAAATCCTCTTTGCTTCAGTTTTCTCAGCTGAGAAATGGGTATGTTAAATTGTACTTACCTCACAAAATTGTTTGAAGGATTAAATGATGCATGGACACCCCTTAGAGCTGTTCTTGGTGCCTAGTTAACAGCTGTTATTATCATCGGAGTAGCAGTGTATACCGAACTAAGCAGCCATTGATGAATTGAAATAAACACAAACTTTGGGCTAAAAATCAGTGGCAAGAGAAAAAAAAAAACTGGCAAAGCACGGCAGGAAAGAAAAAGAATTGGTTCAACAACAATTCGGGTAAAGACAAGCTGGAAACTTGGGCTGGCCATGAGCTCAGTATGAGCTGAAAGCTGAAAGAAGGTAGGTGAATGCTTTATACCAATATAAAGCAGAGTGTCCTGAGAGTCTTCTGCCTCCTGCTCTGGTGGATCAGTTCTGAGCTAAATTGGTTCCATTTCTGGGTGGGCAAGTCTGTTAAGGGAGAAATTAATAACCCCAAACTACAGTGTGTCTAGAAAAGAAAGAGTGAAAGCAGGAGGCGTCTGGCAACTTCTCCATTTAAGGAGGTTGAATTTAGAAACGACAATAGGGAGAATCTTGACTCACTATTTAAAAGAATGTTGTAACTATGACAACTGTCCAAGTATGAAATGGGCTGATTTATAGCTCATGAGCCCCCTGTCTCTGAAAACAAACTTGCCATGGATTTTGTTAAGAAGCTTGTTGATGGAAATCTGAATTACATACACTGTTGGAAGACTTCTTACTCTCTCTGACCAGTTCCTGATTCTATGACAGAAAGATAAATCTGCCCATAGCCACCTGCCTCTGATAACCAGCCTCCACATTTAGGACTCACCACGCTCACCAGTGACCATCCCCTCTGGTTTCTATGGTGGGCGGAGTTCTCCCCATGGGGGGGCGGGTAGGCTGCTCAGTAGGACACCCACGGACTTATGCTTCTTGCTATTGAGCTGGATGCTTCCCAAAAACCAGGTGTATTTGTCCCCATTTCTATTTAAACTAGTTGCATCTGTTACTATAATTGCTTAGTTTCATTAAACATTATGTAAACTGGTGAAATATTACTGTTAGAAGACAGCAAGATGTTGTGTCTATGAGAACGAAGTTGAATGCTTTGGAAAGATTTGATGAAGGCTATTTGCTAAAAAGTAATTGCTGTTAAATTAGGTGTGAGTTAGACAAATGTATAAGATTGGGAAAGATCATTAAAATTTAGATGGATTCTCTTCTGAGATTGCTCTGCAAGTTTTTAAGTTCTGGCTCCTCTTTGTAGACACTGAAAAATCATGGATGCTGCTTAATAAGTGTGATTTATGCAAAATGGCGATGCAGCACTCTGATGGGCAGGCCCATGTGCAGAAGGAAGGCCTTGACCCTATATCCAGAGGTTGACAAATTACAGATACATTTTAGGTTAAAAAGTTTAATATATGATTTCTTTCTTATGATTCTCTGATGACTGGTATTTTAAATTTGTCATCCAGTTTCCAGCACCCATAACTGCACAGTCATTTTATGACTGTTATTGCTCAGACAGTAGCTAAAAAAGGTGGCTTCTGCTGTAACTGTTAGAGTGACTGGCACAACAAAGTGTCACCTTCGAATTCAATGGCAGGCAAAGGCTGGGACGAGGCATTCTGGATGGGGAGATACCCAGTGTGGTGAGCACTGACAAACAAGAGGGGAGGAGGCGACAGGGAAGGCTGAGTGGGTCTGGGTCAGAGAAGTAGCTTTAGGATTCAAACCCTGAGACAAGGGGGCGTAGGGTAAGGTCACTGCCAAATATTGGGTGTTCCTGTCACAAGATAAGAGGTACAAGTGTCTATAGATATAGCCAAGAAACAAAAGCCAACCGTCAGGACCTGGGCTAAGGGTCAGAGAGAGGAGAGAGGGGTGCAGGAGGCAGGCACTCAGTGCCTTGCCTTAGTCAGATGGCACAGCCTGGCCCCCACTGCTCGAAATGACCTCATATCAGTGTTGGTGTCTCAGAAGTTCCACCAAGCACCTGTTAGTAGGTTTGGTTTTCTTGTTTTGATCTACAAAGCGCATTTGATAAGAGGCAATAGGATTGGACTCCGTGATCTGGTGTTGCCATAGTCTTAGGCGGATCCTGAGCTAAAACCCTTGGCCATACTTCCTCTCCATGGTCTTATCTGTCAAGAGACATTTGCATCTTCCTTAGGGTGAAGTCTGAGTAAATGGCAAGACAGTATATGTAAAAACATTTTGACAGCAGTAAATAAATGTAAGCTTTTACTATGGTTTGCAAAGATTGGGTGGTGGGACCAATGTTTTGCAGTTTTTTTTTCAAATAGGATTGGCTTCCTGGTATGGAAAATATGAACTTAGGTAGGGGTAGAAGTTGGTAGAACTGTAACTATGAAGAGATTCCAAAATAATTTATTTGTTTAATTATTGATATTATGGGGGCACCTGGGTGGCTCAATTGATTAAGCCTCCAACTCTTCTTGATTTTGGCTTGGGTTTGAGATGAGTACAGTGTGGAGCCTACTTAAAAAAAAATCGATATTATGGCCACTGCTATTTTAGATCTAGCCATACATAGATATATGTAAATATAAAATACATATTTTAAGATTTTATATTATTTATGGGGGGGAGGAGCAGAGGGGGAGGGACCGGCAGACTTTGTGCTGAGCATGGAGCCTGATGCAGGCTTTGATCTCAGGACCTGAGATCAAGACCTGAGCCAAAACCAAAAGTCAGATGCTTAATCAACTGAGCCACCCACTAAACATATATTTAATGCATCCAATCCACATGGTTGGATTTTAGTGTTTTTTTCCTCAAATGTTCTTTTGTCAGTTCTTTCAATTTAATTGAAATATTTCTAATTTGTCACAGGGATAAATATAATGGAAGATGTACTACAAAGTGATGAAATATACAGAATTATAAGATAAATCTGCGGTCCCAAACTCAGCTTCAGCATTATTAGCTGTGAGATCTGAAAGAGCCTCAAGTAAATCCCCACCTACATGATCCTCAGTTTCTAAACCTCTAAAAGAGGTGATAACAAAGCTAACCTCAATGGGTTCTATGAGGATTAAATAGGTTCATGATAATGCATGCAATTTGCCTAGTTTGATAGTGGGTACTAAAGAAGCAGTCATCAAAATTAGTTTATATTGATATTATTCAATGGACAAATGAAGTTTTTATATACTCAGCATTAGATAGCAGGATTATCCTTCAAAAGTTAAATGTTGAGTTTATTTGTCACTTTACAAAATGTATTATCGTTTTCTGTGGGGATTCACAATTGGCCTGGTTTCAATGTATAACTCTTCTATAGCACTTCAAATATCATTTAACTTACAATTATCAGACAAATACCAATTATGTGCAATGGTGTTTAGTGGAACCATTTGAAGAAGGGAGATACAAACACTGACACAGTTTGTTTGTTTCAGCCTTCTGCTGTGTCCCGTAAGACAAGAAAATTTAGAAGGCAAGTATCACGACTCAAAAACCTCATGGTCCAAGGGGAAGGAATTAAGATGAACACCGAAAATACAAACAGCTCCCCCTGTAAGATAGTCTTGAAGTAATGGCCATACAGTGTGATGTAGATTATGAAGGATTTATTTAGTCATCCGCACATAGTTTCTTAGCACCTGCTCCATGCCAGGCACTGTTCTAGGCACTGGGATGGAAGCAAAGAATGAAACAATGGAAAGACATAGAGCAACTGTGTAAGTACATGCATAAGATGAGTGCAGGTAGTGGCAAGTACCATGAAGAAAATAAAATCGGGCATTAAGAGAGTGACATGGGACTTATGGAGTGGGAGGTCAGAGACACCAGCCTCTCCTAAGAGGTGACATATGACTTGAGGTCTGAATGATGAGAAGGAACGAGCTATGACAGATTTTGGGGAAGCTGTTCCAAGTAGTGGAGGGCGGAATAATTGTTAAGAGCTCACAACCGCAAAAAGTTGTGACGGAAGGAAGGCCAGTGTGGCTTGAGCAGAACAGTGGAGGGGAAGTGGTAGGAATTGAGGTTGGAGAGATAGACTGGGCCCAAATTCTTTAGTAGGGGGAATTCTGTACTGTGGCACCCAATGAGACATGAGTGGGGGAGGTGGACTCTGAGCTAGTTGGGGAAGGAAATGGAGGATAAGGAAGAGCAACATAATCAAAGGCCCAAAAATGGTGAGATGTGGCCATTTCATGGCAAAGCTGGCAGCCTGATTTGAGTGGCCTGAAGGGCAGAAAAATGTTAGACAGCCAGAGCTTAGGGTAGAAGCCACAGGAACCCTGAATGGACAGGAATCTGGCTTTCACAAAGCAGGAAGGGAGACCGATCCAGGTTTCCGAGAAGAAAGGGATGTGATGGGAATTATATTCATGAAAGGAAAGTCTGGCAGGGCTGAGCTAGGTAGAGGACAGGAGAAAGACTGAAGTCATGAGAGTCAGCTGAGATGAGTCAAAGTCCAGTGTCCTCAAACTTGAGTGGGTATCTGAACCATCCAAAGGGCTTGTTAAAACTCAGCATCCTTTGCCCTGTCCACAGAGCTGCTGAGTCAGTAGATCTGGGGTGAGGTGTGAGGGTCTACATTTCTAATAAGGTCCCAGGTGATGCTGATGCAGCTGGTCTGAGCACTACATTCAGAGGGCCATTGCCCAAAGCAACCCTAGTGGGCATGGGATCCAGGGTTAGGGGCCCAGGCTTCCGAGTCTGACATAGTGCCAAGAGGCTATGTGGACTTGGGACCGTCATTTCACTTCTCTGAACTTCCATATTTTCATCAGGAAAGGAAGAAAAAAAATTGTATTCAAAGATTCCATGATGTTTAACTAAAACGATGTATTTACGACACCTAGCAGAATGTCTGGCAAGGTAATTGCTTCTCAGGTGAGTTGAGTCTGAAATGATGAGGATTTGGACTCTGTAAGAAATGGAGAGGAAGGGATATATTTAAGAGAAAAGGAACATTTTTAAATTTTATTTTGTTTGTTTATTAAAGCAAATGGCCTCATTCTGTGTGGTCTATACCAGCTGGAGTGCATCAGAGTGTGTTCTCAAGTTAATGCTGCCCTTACCTCCTGAGTGGAAATTGGGTCATGCAAACAGCTAGTAATTTTATAAGTAATGGCAGCATTCTCTAGTTAATCATAAAGAATACTTCTGAAATATTCTGAATTTGTTGGTGAGAACACCATGCATTACGTGTTTAAAAGACATTTAAAGCATTGTGGGCATTTCATGGTGATGAAATATTTGAATCAGAGGGTATATCTCAGGATTCTGAGGAAGATTTCTTGCTTGGTACATAATTCTGCAGTGAGGAGTGCAGCTTTGTATCTTGTGTCTGTTTCTCTTGACCATACTTGAAAAAAAGAAAGACTTCACTATAATTTTGAAAATCTTCATATAACACTCTCCATGCACATTTAAGCATTAACCCTCTGCATGACTTAAAGACTATTATCATCCCCATTTCACAGATGGGGAAACTGAGCATTAAACGATGTGCCAAGATTACAAAGCATGCAAGAATCAGAGCCAAGGATTGAACCTGTGCCCTCTAAGCCAGGCTGCCTTTCCCTCTATTGCTGTGACCTTCAGTGTAGAAACTCATAGTGCCGAGGTCTCTTTAGATGGAAGTTTACAAACTTAGAGGCCAGAAGATGGGAGTGTACAAAGGTAGTGTAAATTTATGAAGGAAACTCCAAGAAAGCAGGAGTAGAGGCTATAGAGAAATGGGAAAAAAGTGGCCCATCTTACATGGGAAACTGCTTGTTTTTCTTCCAGGTAAATACCCACTAGAACAGAAGCTCCATGAAGACAGAGATTTTTGGTTTGCAATTGTTTCCCCCACTGAGTTATGCCTAGCTCCTAAGCAGTGTACCTGCCAAACAGTATGTACTCAAAAAAAATTTGTTGAATAAGTAAATGTAGAATGCAAGAATGTCATCCAATTATAACTAAGTTCTTTATTTTTTTTAAAGAAAAGGCAGATATCCAAAATATAGATGCAATTTCCACATTTATATGTCACTCTATTAAAAAAAAAAAAAACTATGTGGGCAAATGGTAATATGTTTGCAGGCTGGGTTTGGCCAGTGAGGAGGATGTGGCCCTTTGGTAGCTAATTTAAGACCCTAATCCTGTAGTAAAAAGGCATTAACTGTGTGCAAATGGTAGACATTTAGAATGGTAGTAATCTTGATTTGAGCTTTGTTCCAGAAGTAAATTTAGCATTTGAGAAAAACTAGATACCAAAAAAAAAAAAAAAAGTAAAAGAAAAGAAAGAAAGGAGAAAATCCATACAAAACTCATGATTGGGTAGAACAGAATTTCTAAGTTGTGTTGCCGCATTTCCAAGTTATAATTCCAGTTATTGTACAGCTCTGCTAAACTTTAATTTGTCTGAAAAAAAAACTTTAATTTGTTTGGCAGAGAAAAATATTTCCATGCTTTGATTATATAAAGTAGTTCAGAAGATACATGTAAGAAGTACTAATATGCCTTGAGCTGTATCATCCTCTTTTTAATTTCAAATGCCAATGGCAAGGGAAGGAAACCAGTTTCTGCCTGAAACACCAAGTCCTAGAAGCAAAACAAGCCTGCTTGGTGCAATTTATCACCCCAATCCAAGCAGCAGGATCGTGCATTGCCTTGACTATTTTTCTAGGTCAAGTATTTTGACAATGTCCACAGCCTTGAACTCTAGAGTTGTACAGAAACAAAAGAAAAACTCTACCCTGGAAGCAGTGGTTCCACTCCTTATAAATGTTACATGAATTGACTAATAAACTAAATTTAGCATGAAGGGGACAAAAGAACACCTGACTTCAGATGAATGCCTAAGAGAGCAGGGAGAAGATTTTTCTTAGTCATATTCATAACTTGAGTTGAAATATATGCAAAATAAACAAGAGAGGCAGGGCATGCCAAAGACTGGGAGTCCTGTCAAGGAGAAGTCAGGGAGAGAAACTTTTGCAGGTGTCTGGAGGTGAATCTTTGTCAGCTGAGCCAAGTCCTTGTTTGACCTGACGATTTCACACGTTGCCGAGAGCTTGGTTCATAGATACCAACTTTTTCCTTTGCTTTATTGGTTTTGGCTCCTGATGACCTCTTCTAGCAGAACAGCCTCTAATGTCCTGGAAGCCTCATCATCATCACTCAATTTGGGATGAGAATTTTTTTTTCAAGAGTGCAACACAGAGAAAGGAGGCTGCTCCTAGCAACTCCTCCAATGCAGCCTGAGGGAATAACTCAAGCAATCCGAGAAAATGCATAAAGAAAAATGAACGTCAGGAAGAATTATAGGAACCATATTAACTTTCATGCCCAATTACTTGAAATCTGTATATTGGGGCTTGGAATTCAAATGCAAGCAAAGAAACTGGTGCACGATGTTCACTCATTAGAGTTGAAGTATCATTGTTACTGTATTATCAAATGAGGAAATAGAGCAAAAAAGTCATGCAGATTTAAAAAGAAAATACCTTTGAGAATTCATATCTTTTATCCAGGGCCGCCATGTTGAATGCCATCCAGGTTGAACATCCTGTTACTTCCTGCTGCATTTCCATATAAACTAAGATTTAAATGGTGCCCCCCCTGAAGTTGTGCATCATGGCAAGCTACCATCCATTCTGATTAAGAACACAGAAAAGCATATGGATGCCTTGAACGAACAGAGAGCATTGATAGCTAGTCTATGGCTGTAGGTACAATTAAAGGATTTGTGGAAACAATAGTAATATGGATCTTTGGCTAGAATTGAAAGTTGCTTTGAATTTTTAATATGGCTTTTGCCCTGAAGACAAATCACTGTTTTGATTCCATTCATAGAAAACATTTGGTTATTTCAGGAAAAGAAGGTAGAGAAGCAAAGAGACGCCAATGGGCTCTTCCTCATAGGGCTGTTGTGAAGACTGGATCTTAAGTACAGAGCTCCACTCATGATGTATGCTCATAAGTATTAGCTAGTGAAGCTGGTATTAGCATGATCTTGGCTTATTACAGATATTAAAGAGAAGGAATTGGATATGATTCTAGTATGAAAATCAAATAGGTATACAGGTGTTTTTTTTGAGTTTAACAAAATGTTTTTCCATTCTCATCTAAATAAATACTGCACCTCCTCCTTTGCCTTCTTCTTGTGCTTTCTCACTAACTCTATCTTTCTACCTTTGCGATCTCTGTCCAATACATACTACATTACATATACAGATGAATAGATATCAGTATTCAAGAAAAAAAAAAAGAAAAGGTAAAGCTTATCACGTCTCAGTGACAAGGGGTGTGTACACACAATTTTGGGTTTTATTTCTCATAGGTAGGTAGGTCAGGTGAGTTAGTTGAAATATGCATTCACTCAATTATTCATCCATTTGACAAATATCTTTAAGTGGCTTCTATATGTCATGACAGACTCTGAGGATGTGATGACAAATAAGATTTAGTCCTTAAGGAGCCCCTATTAAATGAATCAGTTTACATAAAAACTCTGTATTTTCTGAATGGAGATGCATCAGTGTCATTCTAAAAAAGATACAGTATGTCTTTACAGTGGGATCCCCTCCCCTGATAAAACCTCTCAATACATATATCAAAGTAAAAATCTGTTAATCAGTATTTTAGCTGTTTATTACATAGGCAACACACATTACTTCTTATATTCTCTCAATAGAATCACAAGACATAAAGCCCACAGACTCCAGGTGACTCTCCACCTCCCCTCATTTTTGCTTGATTCTTCTCTCTCTGTTGCGTAGAGTTGATCTTTCCTAGGAGGTCATTTAGCCCAGACTCCTGTTTAGAAGAACGCCTCCCAAAAAGCTAGCATCTCAGTAACTTAAAGGTAGTGATTAAGACTAGAGGGTTCTATAAGACTAAAGATTTGGTTTGAGGGTGAAAGGTGAACAGTTACAGAACACAGCCATCTCAAGGTAGTATGCATTGATTGTATTCTATTCTGTGCAAAGTGCTATATTGATATGTGCATGGGGAAAAAAGTGGCTAGAGTCTACCCTTCCAGCATGGAGGCTTATAAACTCACCAACATAAGGGCAAATACACTCACAATTTTTAAGGAAGTCAGGTAGGTACTAGTGAAGAGGGATGACCATGGTACTGATTAAGGAGAGGTTAAGTTTAACACAGATTAATGTATATATTCTGACTTAGGTAAATATTAGAGAGTGCCCCCATCCTTAAATTCTTCATGTGCTTTCTCTAAAATGGGCTCAACTCCTTAAAATTTAATTAATAAAATGAAAAAGAAGTAATAAGACTTGATAAACATATACAGTTGTATAATCACCATCACAAACATGATATGGAACAGCTCTCTTACCCCAAAATGTTCCCATGTGCCTATTGGAAGCCAATACCTCTCCCACTCTCTGCCTCTTGATACTTTCTCTCACTATAGTTTTGCCTTTTCTAGAATTCGAAATAAATGGAATCACAGGTAGACTTCATTTCTGGTTTGTTTGGTTGGATTTTTGTTTTTCAGTTAGCATGATGCTTTTGACATTCATTCATTTTGTAAGTATCAGTAGTTTGGACATTTTTATTGATGACTTCTGCTGTATGAGCACACAATTTGTTGATCCAATTAGCAGATGATGGACATTCAGGGGCCTTCTACTTTTAGACTACTGTGCATAAGTTGATACACATATTTATTTTATTTTTTTGAAAGATTTATTTATTTTTATTTTGAACGAGAAGGGGGGAGGGGCAGAAGGTCATGGAGAGAATCCTCAAGCAGACTCCCCGCAGAGCATGGAACCTGGCATGGGGATTGATCCCAGGACTCTGACATCTTGACCTGAGCTGAAATCAAGAGCTGGACATTTAACTGACTGAGCTACCCAGGAACCCTAGTTGCTATACCTATTAAGTTCATGTCTATATCTTTATATGGTCATATGTTTTCATTACTTTGGTAAATGTCTAGGACTGAGATTACTAGGTCACGTGGTAAGTGCTCATTTAACTCTTTGAGGAACTCACACACTGTTTCACAAAAAGCGACTAGACCATTTTGCCTTCCCCTCAGCAATGTGTGAGAGTCCCACCTATTGCACATCCTCCAAGACACTTCATAGTGTCAGTCTCTTATTTTAATGATTTTATTGCATGTCTAATAGTAATTTATTGTGTTTTTAACTTGCATTTTCCTAATAAAATGATCCTGGGTGTCTATTCATGGGCTTATTTGCCACCTGTATATAGTCTCTGTTGAAGTGTCTGTTAGATCTTTTCTTCAATTTTTTTTTAATAAGTTGAACACAGTGTGTTTTTTTTATTTTATTTTTTTAAAGATTTTATTTGTTCATTTGAGACACAGAGATACAGAGAGAGAAGGCATGAGCAGGGAAAGAGGCAGAGGGAGAAGCAGGCTCCTCGCTGAGCCAGGAACCCGATGTGGGGCTTGATCCCACGACCCTGGGATCATGACCTGAGCCGAAGGCAGACGCTTAACCATCTGAGCCACCCAGGTGTCCCTTTTCTTCAATTTTTAAACTGGGTTGTTTCTTTATGGTTCAGTTTTATATGTTCTAAAAATACGATCTTTATCAGATATATATTTTCCAAATATTTTCTTATGGGGCAACTTTAATAAAAATATGGGGATTGGAGAATAATGGATCTTTGGTATGCATGGAAGCAATTCCTGTGAATTAATGTCTCTCTCTCCTGGTCAGATTTGCTCCATGTGGGGAGAAATGACTGCATTATTCACCGCTGTGTGTTCAACGTGTAGCACACTCTTTAGCACATTAGTAACACTCAATACTTATTCGGTAAATGAGTAAGTGAACAAGCAAACAAATGGTTAGCAAGACACCTCGTGCAAGTTCTACTAATACAAGAAAAAGAGTTTTACAAGGAGGAGACGGAAGTTGGGAAGGGAACCCAGGACCTGACAGTGGAAGGCAATGAGTGCCAGTCAGATGGGTTTGGGGTGTATGTGTCCAGCAAATGAATGATTTTCAGCTGTGGACTTCAAGAGACTGACCTGGGCCGTCTGCACTGTGGTTGTCTGATGGATTCATTTGAGAAGATGAAGCCTGGCAGCTCAGATCTGTTAGCAGGTTTCATAGCACTCAAAGGGAGAGTTGATGAAGGTCTGATCTAAGGATATAGAATAACGTGACAAATGATATGGAGAGATTATCTGTAGAATTTAAAAACTCATTGCATTGGGAAAAAGAAGGGGAATATCTGAGGTAGAACAGAGGAGAGTCTCAAAACAAATATATAACAGGGGTGCCTGGGTGGCTCCGTCAGTTAAATGTCTGACTCTCGGTTTCAACTCAGATCATAATCTCAGGGTCCTGGGATTGAGCCCCTTGTTAGGCTCTGAGCTCAGTGGGGAGTCTGCTGGTGGATTCTCCCTCTCCCTCTCCTTCTGCCCCTCCCACAGCTCACACACACACACACTCTCTCTCTCTCTCTCTTAAATAAATAAGTGTTTAAAAAACAAAAAAACAAATATATAACATACAAATTCATGCAAGATACTTGCCACAGACTCATTGTGTCCCCCGCCCCATTCATATGATAAAGTCCCAACTTCCAGTGTAACTGTATCTGGAGTAGGGCCTATAACGAAGTAAGGTTAAATGAAGTCAAAAGGGTGGGGCCCTGATATGAAAGGATTGGTGTCCTTAGGAGAAGAGATGCCAGAGAGGTCTTTCTCTCTGAGTCATGTGAGGACAGAGTGAGTAGGCAATCATCTGTAATCCAGGAAGAGAACTCTCACCAGAAATTCAATTGGTTGGTACCTTGATCTTAGATTTCCCAGCTTCCAGAACAGTGAACAAATAGGTTTCTGTTTTTGAAATCACTCAGTCTATGGTATTTTGTTATGGTAGCCTGAACTGACTAATACAACTCTAGAGAAACCTTACAGTGTGACTCCTATAGAAACCCTTAAGATACTAGAATAAATTTTGAGTTAAATTGAAAAAGATACAGATATATATCCTCATTCTTATAAGATGTGCAAATTTGAGCAAGCTACATAATTTGTCAGAGCCTCGATTTCCTTATCTGTATAAATGCAAATATTATGTCTGTTCCCTGGGGTTGTTGGAGAGAATCAAACAAAATTGTGTTTAGTACACCTAGCATGGTACGAGCTGGTATTCAGTAGGAAATGTTAAGTCCCCTCCTTATCCTAATACAGCAAGGTACTTATATGAATTCTCTCTCACAGCTTCTTCAATGTCTTTGTAATGACAAGGCAGAGAAAGGTTGTGGGCACCTTCATGTGTATTTTAGATAATATTCCCCAGAGGTAATACTGTCTGAGTTGGAGTTATTGGTTAAACCTTTGGACCCCTTTTCTACTCAACCCCCAAATTAAAATGGCCCACTCAATTTTTTGAACTTAAAACTTTCAGAAGACTGATATCCACCGTTTCTCTCCCTCATGGGAGCAAAGAAAAATAACCTCACTTACTTCATTTTCCAAAAAATCTGTGAAATAGTTTATGTCTCCTACAATGTACAAAAGGGGAAGCTGAGGCTGAGAGAGGTTAAGGGGCATTCTTAAGATTACAAGATTAGCAAATGGTCTTGTAGGGACTAAAGTCAGAATCTGCTTGATGGTGAAGCCCCCATTCCTTCCCCAACATGAGTCTATTGGAAAGCCTGAAGGTCGCTTTTGGACATAGCTGGGGAAGGAGGGGACGTTTCCAAGAGGCAGGCCCATAATCGTGTCCAGCATGTTTCCTAGGGCGGATTTTTCTGCTCTGTCCCTGCTTTTCCTTCAGCAGGATGTTGTGAAACAGCCACAATTTAGCCCCAGGTGCTCTTGGCTAAGAATGAGTTCTTAGAAAGCTGGCATGGATGTTTTTTCTTTGTCCCACACTTAAAGTAATTACAAATAAGGGTTACTCTCTGCGGTTGTTCCTACCCTATAATTTTGTTTACAGTTGCCAAGATTAGCAAATTTGAGGTACGATCACTGGGTTGGATCGCAAGCCTAGAGTTATTTTTGCTGTAACGTCTCTGAGGTTAAAAGTAAATTTTAAAATATTTATAGTTGCCATAAATCAGTTCCAGAATGGGCTAGTCTAATTTCCACTTTTTTTCTCCCATTCTCTTAGGGTACTTTTGGAAGTCTTTGTAGTCAAGATCTTTGGGTCTCTTTTTCTTTGTGTCTGGAAGGTAGCCTGGATTTGTTGAATTTTATAGTACATTAAGGTATGTTATTTTGTGAGGACTTGAAAGAAACTTGGAAAATATAAAAAACAGAAGAAAACAAAAATTTAACTATAACCTAGAGGTAATCACTACAATTATTTTTCATAAGTACTTCTAATTAAATAAAATAACATATGCAATGTATGTATACATATGTATAAACATATGCTTATATAATAGAATTAGGATCATAGCATCATTTATATCTGTTTATATTACATAATTAGGATCAAGGTTTATGTACATTTTTGGTGCTACTTTTACACTTCATATTATATCTAAGCATTTTTCTGATTCACTGATAATTCTTTTTTTTATTTTTTTAAAAGATTTTATTTATTTATTTGAGAGAAAGACAGAGAGCACGCATGGGGGGTGGTCAGAGGGAGAAGCAGACTCCCCGCTGAGCAGGGAGCCCGATATGGGACTCGATCCCGGGACTGCAGGATCATGACCTGAGCCAAAGGCAGTCACTTAACCAACTGAGCCACCCAGGCACCCTCACTGATAATTCTTCTAAAATCATTTTTGATTGTTAAATTACATAATCTTTAGAATGTAAAAAGTAGAGAGAATAAGAGATGCAAAGAAAAACTAGGGCATTTTCATGGGATATTAAATAGGCTTGCAGAGGAAGATATAATTTGGTCTGATAGATTAAATCCTAAAGTCAGGCAAAAAGATAAAGTGGGTTTTTAAAAATCAAGTAGAGAGGTTTAGATTTGATACTGTAGGAAAAGAAAAATCTTCAAATTTTTTCTTCAGAGGTTACCATGATTTGAGTTAAGCCAACAGAAGGTTAATCAGCCAGAATTATTCAGGATAGATTTGAGATTAGAAAGAGAAAGGAATTAGGAATATGGTTTTTCCACTGTGTGCCAGTCACCACACTAGATGTCTTATATAAGGAAAACAAAGTGTGAGATCCAGAGAACTGAGTAATACTATGTTCAAATCCCCTCTCTTTTTTTTTTTTAAGATTTTATTTATTTATTTGAGAGAGAGAGAATGAGAGATAGAGAGCACGAGAGGGAAGAGGGTCGGAGGGAGAAGCAGGCTCCCTGCTGAGCAGGGAGCCCGATGTGGGACTGGATCCTGGGACTCCAGGATCATGACCTGAGCTGAAGGCAGTCGCTTAACCAACTGAGCCACCCAGGCGCCCCTCAAATCCCCTTTCTGCCACGTCTAGTGTGACCTAAGGTGTAAGACTTAACTTCTCTGAGCGTAAGTCTCCTCCCTTGAGAGGGAGTGATTAGGGCGCTTGGGTGGCTCGGTCGTTTAAGCATCTGACTCTTGATTTCGGCTCAGGTTATGATCTCTGGGTCCTGGGATGGTGCCCCGTGTCGGGGTCTGCACTCAGTGGGTTGTCTGCTTGAGATTCTCTCTCTCCCTCTCCCTCCCCCTCCCTCCTCCCACTCTCTCTCTCTCTCTCTCAAATAAATAAATAAATAAATAAATAAATAAATAAATCTTTAAAAAAAAGGAATGATAAAGCTTATATCACAGAAGGTGGTGCATTCTGAACAACTTAAAATTCTTCATATGGTACATACAAAAAATAATGCCCATTTGCCTTTCCTTTTCTTCCACAAATGATGATGGGGTATGACAGGGATGATGGTTCTCAACCTTGGCTTCACAATGGGATTTGGTTTGGGTGCTTTAAAGCCTCCTGATGTCTGGGCCCCACACGAGAGAACTGTGGGGACATGGGAAATTTCAAAATCTTCCCAGGGGATTTTCATGTGCATCCAAGATTGAGAACCTCTGAACTAGAAGCTCAAGGACAGAAGTCCTACACAGTTTAAATGGGGAGTTGGTACGATGTCAGAATAAAAAGGTACAGAATAAAGTGTCACTACCAAATGGCTAAGGTGTTCAGAGGTAAAATTGCCCGTGAGAGATGCACAGGCAACTCTCTGTGGCTTCTCCTGGTGGTACACCCTGACCAAGGAGAAAGGGGACGGGAGCCAAATGATGCAAGTACTCCCTATCCGGAAATGCCATAGCAGGTTAGAGCCTGACCATTTCGATCCTGGGGGTATCATTATTTACCTACCCGGGCAGCAACTTGATGACAGGCATGTAATTGGGCAGAAGTTATCCAGGAAAGAATATCTAATAAATTAACCAAGAACAGAATTGCATTAGACTCAGATGGATAATATAACCAACAAGCCCAATAAAAATCTTGAACTTCTGGAGGGCCTCTCCCTGGATCTCAGCATGTTCCATAGCCTTCACTCACCAATGCCCTTCACCAAGGACTTTTTGTGAATAGTGAGGTAGAAAGGCCGATGATTCCCCAACCTTCTAGAAAAGTGGAGTCAATCTTGGCAACCAAAGAGGTGGCAGAATCCATTGCTGAAATATCTCAGAACCAAGAGCATCAAGGCATCTAGAAGACCCAGATATTAGCTTCAACTTCTTTACTATCTATATCACCCTGAAAAAGTCACTTGATTTATTGGGTCTTCAATTTCCTCAACCACAATACAAGGGAGCAGAGTACCTGACCCAAGTGGCCTCCTACTGGCTTTTAAAAATGCAAAACAGGTGAAATTAGACATGGAGTCCAGGCCCCTCACAGAAAAAGCTCCCTGAACTTAGAACAATTGTTCACGGAGGAATCTTCAATGCCTTTATTCTCAGGTCAGTCTCCCTGTCCCTGCTCTTACACAGGTGCATCTGCGAGCCAGCCAGGTACTGGGGCATCACAGCCTGGGTGGAAATTCTGGCTATCTCTCTGGTGAGCTGTGGGACTTTCAGCAAAGTAGTCACTTTTCCTGAGCCTGTTTCCTCCTTGGTGAAAAGGACACTGTCACATCCCCACTGCCTCTCGGAGACATTGTGAAGCTGAGTGAGTCAAAGTATATAGAATGCCTCCCTCAGTGATGGGCATGTAAGTCTTAGACCCTCTCTCACTAATGCTCTCAAAATCCTTTTTCTCTGTGTTTGTTTCCAACATTACAGAATTGCATCTCAACATACTAGTTACCCATATCACAACACATTTTGTCCTTCCTGGAAAATATTTCTTTCCTAGTGCCTAGGAGAAAAGTAAACAGACAGTGAAAGTACATTAATGCTGATCAATAGCAATGATATGGCTGGAAAGGCCACGATTTCTGCCTTGCAGAGAACAGGATCTAGACACGGTCATGTAGGAGTTCCGCTCTGGACCTACCTCAAGACTTTGAGGGGTCATTGAACAATCTCAGTATTCCAGAACATCAATGTTAAAATAGGACGACAAGAGTTTTGAGAAGTAATGTTAATGAAGAGCACTGTTTCTCACACAGCTACAAACGCAGAAGTATAGATAATTAACACATTTTATAAAGATTTCTAAACTCCAAGTCCTTCTTCCCACTAAGTTTTTAAAGCCTTTTTCTGCTCTCAGGGATTTTCCACTCATGCTGGTAAGTCCTCAAGGTGACTGGAGACAGGCATTGTGCAGACTGGGAGGCGGAGAAGTCTGCCTTGCCCCCCCATCAGCCCTGTGAACTGCGACTTCACACACACACACACACACACACACACACACACACACACACACACACTCCTTCAAGAAAATAAATGACTGAGCATGAAGCTCAGATGTGTCTTTGAAGGCACCATGCTAGTGACCCCCAGATCCTTCTCAAGCCACAGCCGTGTGCAGACGGGAGGGTGCGAGGAGGCTGTTGGGAGCTTTCCAGCAGGTGCGGAGGATGGTCTCTCACACTGCGCACCCCGAGCCTTGTCTCCCTTCCATTTATTTCCGTGGCACTGACTGTGTGTGCAGCCAGCCGTGCGGCAGCAGAGATACCCCAGAGAAAGAGGAAACCCGTTGAGCTATTTTTCACCATTACATACTTCACTTCCTAAGAAATGAGATCCAGAGCATGCAAACAGCCAGTCTTGTAGATCATCATCTTAGGGAAAAATCACAGACCCAACACAGCACAAAGTAAATAAATAAATAAATAAATAAATAAATAAATAAATAAACCCAGAGGAGAGTCATTCTGGTGAAATTTGATACCATCACTCTCTTCTCCTAGCATTCTATCCCTCTCTGGGAATTTTTGTGCCTCCGAGATGTATCAGGGCTGTAAAGGTGGTTGAAAAAAAATAAGTGCTAGATCTTTCTCGGTCCTCATGCCAGCTGATTTTCACCAGCAGAGAGAGATTTATCTGTACATAAGAGTAGAGAACTCAGTTGAGACCAAGTCATATTTCACCTGGTTCAATGCCTATGAACACTGATTGGTAAGTGGTGTGAATCATGAGGGTTTTATCAGCTGCCCATGACAAGCTGCCCATCAGCCCGTGAGTTTTAGATGGAAACAGCCCTCGAGCAAGTGCCCACGTGATGTGCCCATCCCTGCCCTGCAGAGCTCACCGACTCTCTAGTGACTTGGCTTTCCATGGCGCCTTCCAGGCTCTGGGCTTTTGCTTGTTCCTTCATCAGAAAAGCTCCACATTGGATGCAGCTCTGAACGTTGAGGTCATGAGCCCTGCTCGCTGTGTCAACTCAGAGTGTCAGTGGACAGAAATCCGATCTCCCCACGTCTGCCAGGGAATATAACATTTCACACAGACCATAACAAAATCCTCCCACGACCCTGGGGCAATATCCTGAAGTTGTCTGAGGTGAAAGAAAATAACTGTCTTTTGGGCAAAAGAATTTAGACTCTTGGGTGGTAAACTTCTGTTACCTTTTGTTTCACACCGTTTGAATGTTCATTCAGATCAGTTTCAGGTGAGAAAAGGGAAGGGGTCTCGTTCACCATCTTGTGATCTGCCCACTTTTTTTTATTGGCCCTAAAGCCATGTGCGATGAGAAATCGGGGCATTTATGGCCAAAGGCTCGCTGTTTCCTAGTGCCTTTTAAAATGACACCAAACCTCTCGAAAATTCACAGGGCTCTGTCCATTCTATCTGGATAGTTCTGGGGGGAAGAGGGAGCAGAACAAGCTGGGTCTGAACATCTAAGTGTCATTCCTTTGTGGATTCTAATATTCAGAAAAATGAAAAACAGTTTTTTTCCTGACAAGGACACTAATAAAGGAGGGCCCACTGCCCAAGGCACATTCCCAGTTCTTTTCACTGGGTAGAACTCTCTCCCCTTCAGACGATGAAATTTCCTCTACACTTTAGCAGAATACAAGTGTTAGAGGGATGTGTAAGATTTAAGTTGCTTAAAAATGTCACATCCTTTTCTTCCCAGGCTGAAGTGACCCAGGTATCTTGAGGGTGGGAGAGAACAGTGAAAAGGAAACACACCCAAAGACAGTGGGCCATCATTTCTCTTTCAAGCCATCGTGGTACTTACTGTGACGCTGAGGGGTCTAGAAGGAAAATCAGTGCATCATGATTCAAGAGCTGGGGTCCGAGTCTTTTATGAGTTTTCAGAAGTCATCGTACTGTTCTCAGTTCTACTCTTAAACATATGAAATAGGAAAATCATATTTACTCTGGCTAGGTCTTGGGCTTATCAGGGGGAAGATTTGGGCGGAGACTGTTTCCCTGCTCCTGCACACAGACTCCCAGGATAGTTTCCAATCTTCTCTTTGGTTCACTGGGGCTGCATGGCTTTTAGCCAATGGAGTTTCATTGGAAGGATGTGGTTGAGAAAAAGTTCCCATGAGTGACCATCCATACCCATCTCCCAAATGTCAGCTGAACATAGAGTTTTCCAAGACCCAAGAGGAAGACAGAATCACACGAGAGGTGTCTGATTCCCTGAGTCACTGGGAAGAAGACTGTGTCCCAATGAAGAACACTTGTGCTGGACTTCTACAAGGGTAATAATAAAGTTTTTTTATATGTTATACCACTAAAGTTTCACAGTTTATTTGCTAGTATTACATTAACCAATATAAACATCAAACAGATGAAAAAGGATGTGAAAAATCGTGCAAATTCTAAAATACTACACGGATTTAAAGGTTTCTAATGGCTTGATTGGATAAAGCATTGGGAGTAATGACTAAAGTTATATTTCAATAACATACCATTGGCAGATATCTATTAAATTCTTACTACAGGGTACAAATCTATAGCTTATCTAATTTATTACATCCCGCCACTTTGAAGTAGACACTTTTTTTCTTTTTTTCTCATTTTTAAAGTTGAAGAAACTGAGCTTTAGAGAAATCCACTCACTTGTCTGAAATCATAAAACTGCCAAGGGCTGAGGGCTTTCATTAAAGTTCTATTTTTTTTTCTCCAAATCTGCTTTTACACTCTATTATAGTGTTCAAAATCTTAAACTTCTAGAGGAAAGTCAAACTCTTTACTACCTCTGTCTCAGAGGAATAGATGTTCACATAGAACATTCTGTTCATTCCAACAGGTCTTAAAATCTTGATGTTGAAAATGACATTCTGTGAAGTGATTCTCCAAGTGTGGGCAGCTACTCTCTCACTTAAAACTATAGAGTTCAAGCAATTGCGTTCTCCATCTTTTTTCTCTGTTTTCATTCAGAGAAACTCAGGACAGCCAAAGGCTTGAGTGGATGATGAAGGGTTTTGTTTTGTTTTGTTTTGTTCTCCCTGTTCTATTTTCCTCAAGACTCAAAAGTGCACTTGCCAAAATAGTGTGATTTGAGCCATTCTTTAAATATTTTTGCCAGGTGAAGAACTGTTGGTAGATTCCATTTTGTCAGTAATGATTTTATTTTCACATTCACTTTGGATACTATTTGGGGGTATTATTTTCATTCAAGGGCAGACATTGGAACCAAGCAGATCACTTCATACACATTGAAACTCTTTGGGGCTACAGCAAATGGTAGCCTTGATGTAGGCCATTTCAGATCAAGTCTCCTCTAACAAAAATCCACTCATTATATAGGGAAAGAATAAGAGGACTTAACTCTTTTCGTCTGGATTGGAGACCCAAGTCCCAACATTTTGCCCACAGGTAGTTGTAGATGCCTTCTGCAGATTTGAGAATTCTGGTTTGGTTAAACTTTTTGCTGTTCAGATAAAAAACAGCAGCAATTTTCTGCTTGAATTTCTCTGTGACTAAATCCATTGATCATCCTTTCTCTCTGTGAGTGAGAAGTGTGTTTTCTCCTTAATAACTCCTATCCTTCTCCCTGGATTTTTTTTTCCCCTTCACTTGTTTGTGTTGTGTTGGTCAGTCCTACGCGCTATTCCTCTGAGAGACAGAGAGAGCGCAAAATTGAAGTTATTTTATGCTTGGGCTCCCTCGGTCCCAATTTTCAAATCTTCATGTCAATTTTCACACATCAGTGTCATGTGGTGAATGTTATGGAAATTTCAGTGGGGTCCTTGGGAGGCAATTTATACATGAGTCCCTCTCCCCCGACCACCGTCCTGCTGCAATTCCTGTCTTTTCTAAGAATAAGTGGATCTATAATTAATGTGGATTTTAAAATATAACGGCATTCAGAATTCTCATAGCAGGGTTTTCGAAGCCATGTCTGCTTTCCAGTATAAACACAAAAGCATAAATGCACGCTAGCTCTCTCTCCTAATAAATGGGCTTGTATAAAAGGAATAAAAATTACAGTTTGTTGGCGGTAAAGAGCAACTAATTACTCAGGAAGAAGCATGTTTTTATTTTTCAAAACTGCACTGAAAATGGTTTATCATGCAATAAATTTGCTAATCACCAGTTAGGAAACACAGTGCCATCACCACCTACCCACAGCAGCTTCCTTTGAAAGTTGGTATGTTACAGTTTGGGTAGGAAATTATATCCTTTTGAAAATGAACATGACAGAAGACGTTCACTGAATAGCTTAAAACTCCTCAGCAGTCAGAATTCAAACTGCATAAACAAGAGTGTGGCTAATGGTGCCAAAAGACAGCAACCGTTGACCTTGGCTTTGCTTGGTGAGCAGATTATGCATGACACGTTCTCATGAAGATAATTTTTCATTTCCTTTTGCTCGTTCCCTTTTAACAATCAAAGTGGAAGACTTCCAGTTGAAGAACTCAAGGTTAGCCCTATTTTTTCACTCTCCTCAAAAACCCCATTTTCCTTAGCCCCTTGACATCCGTCTGATAAATTGTTGATTTTGGACAGATTTGCATTGGGTTTTTCCCAAAGAACCTGAAGAATCATGTATGACCCAGAATTGTAGGACTCCAGCTTGATGAGCTTGAACCCACACAAACTAATAACAGGTCCAGCTTATCTTTGCTACTCGCCCACTCTCTTGTTTCGAAGGTCCTAGGCTATATCATTTGCATGGTCCTCCCCAGAGAGGACATCCATAACCATCCTCATCAGTGATGTTTGTTGTCCCCCTTGACCTCCAACAGAAACTCTTGCCCATTATTGTCAAATTGTCTTCTTAGACTTCTTAATATCAAAAATAATCTAATTTGTGTTTATTGATGTATTGTCTTGTTCCCCACTAGAAGGTAAGTTCTATGGAAGAAGAAACCTTCTGTCTTGATTATCTTTGTATCACCAGTTCTTGGAAGAACATCTGGCACAGAGTAGTTTTCAATTTGTAGTGAAGGAATGAATGAATAAATGGACAAACATTTTGGCTTTTTTTTTTTTTTGAACATTTTGGTTATTATCTCTACCTCACAGTGCAAAGCATTCATTAACCTTGACTTAGCTAACCACAACCCCTCAAACGTATGGTTGGTTATCTAGAGGTAATGCAGCTTTAGGTGTGAAAGTCTGGAGGAGGCATTTGTTTAAGCTTTACTTTTTACTTGATGGAACAGCCAATTGTGTGGTCAATTTTCCTTTCTTTAGAGAGAATGAATTCTTGGGAAACTTGTAACTAGGGCTTGATTGCAGACCAGGTCCCCAGTTCACCATCCCTGTTTCCCAGTGACCTTATGTCAAAGAAGACGCTTGCAGGTCAAGAGACTCCGGGGGTGGCTCTCCTGCCCCTGACCTCGCTCAGTGACACCTCCAATGGGCATCTTTCTTAGGAGCTGGGCAACTTTGAGCAACTCGATTTCTTGGAAGCACAGTTATCTCATCTAGAATCACCATCATAATCCCTACCTCACCTTGTTATTAGAATTAAATGAAAACAGTGTGTTAACTCCATTTTGTAAAGTATTGAGAGCCATACAAATATTTTAACCAACTTGATACAGAAGAAAAGGACAAGAATAAATTAAAAATTGAAAGACAATGCTTTTATGTAGCAATTTGTTGTCCAAAAGGGACAGCACCAAAAGGTGCTGTAGAAAAGTCACCATCTTATAGACCAATAAAGTGAGGACTAGAGAAGCTGTGTCATGCTTAGTGTCATAGATAATGACATCAATCTATGCATCCAGAGAAGGTGCCAGATCTGTAGATGATCAGTGGCAGGATTTTGTTTCCAGATCGGTGCAGTGATTCCTGAGTCTCCTTCAAGAAGAGTAATCGTTGGGGGCAATGTGTTGTGAAAGCCATGCTGGGGTTGTGTTTGGGATCTGAGTTTTTCTTTTTTCTTTAAGATTTTATTTATTTATTTGAAAGAGAGAGGGAGCAGAGGGAGGGGTAGAGAGAGAATCTCAAGCAGTCTCTAAGCTGAGTGTGGAGCCCAACACGGGGCTCAATCTCACGACCCTGGGATCATGACCTGAGCTGAAACCAAGAGTCAGATGCCTAACTGACTGAGCCACCCAGGTACCCCTGAGATTTTATCAGGCAATTTACCAGGTGTGACCTGACATGGCCAGATCTGAGGGTAAGCAAAAACTCTAGGTCCAGAAGAAAGGTATCAGGAATAAAGCTAAGTTCAAGGGGAGAACTTAGATCAAGGATGGCAAATCAAGCCAAAAGACCAGAATCTGGGAAAAGACACTTCTGGAAAGAGAGGCAGAGGGTATCATAGGATTAAATCAAGAGGCTCCAGAACTTGATATAGCCCTGAGATGCCCAAATATTCAGGTTGGGGTATGGAAGATTGTGTAATGAATAAGTGGCCCAGGCTGATCCAAAGGTAGAGGGGCAAAGATAAAAACTATGCTTTCCCATAGGTTCTTCTATAAAGACAGGAGCCTTTTATAAACCTGAGAGGTTTCTCACAGTAAACAGTTATGGAAGGGGAAGTAGCAAAGACACACTCTTTGACCTCAGTCTTGCCCAAATCCAAGCGTAGACTTTCCCAGAGTGGATGTGATGTCTATGGACATAACCTACAAAAGGTAAATCATTTGAGGAAACACTACTTTAAGGAAAGTTAGGAAGTTTCTTTACTGCAGGACTTCTCCCAGCCTTTACTAGTTATTTAATGCTAGTTTAATAATCATTAAGTGGATATTAAACGGGCTGTTTGAACTTTGAAAAGTAGTCCACAATGGATTCCAAGAAGAGTATGTGGTATTTCCTAAATGTACTTCAACACAGAACACACATAATTTTCCGGAACATTTCTGTGGAGCAGAATATAGTTTGCTCACATTGGTTTTGGTAACCAGTGACACTGATTTAGGTAACTTGTTTTGTATACAGCCAATGAAATAGCACTGTGTTTTATTTTACTTTTTTCTTTTTTTTTAAAGATTTTATTTATCTTCCTAACTAATTTTGCCTAACTAATTAAATGGCTCTAGGCCATTTAACCGTTCGATTCATCGTCTCTCTGTGAAATGCAGGCAGGTTTACAGTGACAAGGAAAAGCAGGACAGTGAGAGAACCATGACTCAGAGTGAACGCAGATGTATTGATCTACCTAGAGTCATTCTGCAATATTTCTCTTTCCTGTTCACTTATATACCCAGAGACATCTTTACGGCCCAATGATTGAAACCTGGTTAGAATGTGATAGATTCTTTTGATTTTATGGGATCAAAGAGGCTTCCTACTCATTAAAGTTCTAGTAGTAATATTCTTCCTCAAGTCTGTTTTCAAATTTAGAAGCCCAGGGGAATGGAGTTTGCCAAAAGTCTATCATTTAGAGAATACTTAAGCCATATTACATTATGCCAGCTTGAGCCTTCTCATTGCTTCCACTTTGATTCCCTTCCTATGTAATTATTGCTTTGAGAACAAGGACTTGGCTTTTTTCTTCCTTCTCATTTCAGTGCAAAAAGATGGAATTCATCCTTTTGCAAGAAATTGGAACTATACATTCTGAACCCTTAATTGAGAATGCTGCTGTCTTGACTACAGGATAGTCTCTCCAGTTTCTCAAGAAAGTGTTCTCACTTGTAAAATGGTGGCCATGCCTCTTACCTACAACATGGATAAAACGAATAATGAAAATAAATGAACAAAATGTGTGCTTTCATTTAGACTTGTCTTTAAGTAGTCTGCAAAACCAATGGAGGCTTCAAATGAGAGTCTACCCAGATCAGTGATAAGTAAATATGATGCACAGAATAGTGCGGGATTTAAGTGGAACAGACGCTGAAGTCTGATTTCCTAGGTTTATTTTTCACCCCCATGAGATTTTGCACATGCCCGTTAACCTCTCTGTGCCTCTGTTTCCTCTTCTATAAAATGAAGTTAAAGTCATAATTCCTATCTCCTAAAGTGATTCCTATCTCCTTAAAGATGATCCATGCAAAGCGATTAGGGACACTTAAAACATTCAATGATATTACCTAATATCTTGACCACTTTTACTGATAAGTTTCACCTCCTATTTTTTTTCTGCCAGAAGTTTATAAAATCCAAACATGTAGAAATGTGTACATAGCTCTCTCGAACATTAAAACATTTATGCTGTTGTTGTTGTTAGAGAACAGATGTACAGATACATTTCTTTTGCTCTAACCTAAGTGTGAATTAACTCAATAAATAGATTCATTAATTCAACTTCTAATTTTGGATCCTTTGCAAACAAGTAGAATATCTTGTGACTATGACCTATTTGTCTTTTTTCTTTCTTTCTTTCTTTCTTTCTTTCTTTCTTTCTTTCTTTCTTTCTTTCTTTCTTTCTTTCTTTCTTTCTTTCTTTCTTTCTTTCTTTTTTCTCTTCTTTTGTTTTTCTATGATGGGTTACAAATCAGGACAAATGTAGTAGGTGTCAGAAATAATTTACCCACATGGGTGTAATTGATTTGGACAAACGTATGAGAAACATATCTCTTTTTCCACATGGAAGGACCACCACCAGGTCCTACTTCTTTCCAGCTGGAAGGGCTCATGAGCTGCTAGCTTTGTAAGCTCAGCTTGACATCTCCACTTCCAGGCCAGCTAGTAGTCACTGACGATAAACCTAATGAGAGGAAGAGGTGGAGTGCAGAGGAAAGAGGCCAGTGCAGGCAATGAGGAAGGAGAGATAGGACCGAAGGAAGAAAAGGAAATAATGAGCCTTAATACCCTTGACATTGAAGTGCCTGCTAAAGGCACAGTGCAGTGCAGCTGACGACCCCTTTTCCAGAGACAGTATATGTCACTCTCCTTGCCCTGAATCTAGCTTCCGGCTACACAATAAACCAGGGAGTCCAATGTGTACCTTCAGGGCGCTGCAAAAAAGCCACAAGGCAAGATTTCATTCTGAAGGAATCAACCAGGGAACTTAAATACTCTGATTATGTAAAAGTGGGGTCTATGTGCTCATTGCCTGAGGTGGTGTGCCTCAAGCATGGCTACATCTGTAAGAAGAGAGAAAGTTATAGGCACAGATGTAATTATACAAGTATGACTGTAGACCCAAATATTTATCTATCTTCTATCTGTTCATACATGCATGCATGCATCCATCCCTCCCTCCCTCCATCCAACCACCCACCCCCCATTTATCCATCCATCTATATACATCCCTCCCTCCCTCCCTCCCTCCCTCCCTCCCTCCCTCCCTCTATTTATCCATCTATCCATCCATCCCTCCTTCCCTCCCTCCCTCCATCCACCCACCCCTCTATTTATCCATCCATCCATCCATCCATCCACCCACCCATCCATCATCTATCTTCCCTTTTCTTTGCACCACCTTAAAGCTGAGTTGTTTTTTTTTTTTTTTTTTTTTTTTAGTTTCTGCAATAAAGGACTCGAGTGTGGCTGAACACAACCAGCTAGTTTGGCCCACCCACCCAAGTTGGATGCTTGCTTTAATGTTATTCTTAGTGCTCTCTTTTCTGTGCAGCGTTGGATCTTTAAAAAAGTATTTTCCTGGGCTTTGCTTTTTGACTGTTCAGTGAGTGCAGGAGAAAGGGCTGGCATGACAACCCCTTGAGGCTGAGTCCTGTTGATTAGGGGATGGATTTTGAGCAAGCAGCTGTACTTGCACGCCCCCCTCCCTGACCCTTGCCAGTATCCCTCACCCACGACCTGGAGGGACTGTCTCTGGGGGAAGCAAGGTCAGGCTCTGTGTCCATCAGGCTGTGCTTCTACTAGCTGTGTGATGGAGCATTTTCGGATGTTGACACCCATGCAGTGGGAGTTGGATGGAAGCTAGTTTCTTGTTTCACATTAAGCTGTCATCCAAAAGGGCCTGCTGCTTATCCTGGGCTTCACAGTCCTTCCGGGCCATGTTGACATTCTCAGCCTGCTGCTCTGGCCGCCACATCTGCTGCTATAACTTGTGAACTTGGGGCACTTTCCTCTGAGCTAAAGTCTGGAGAATTTTTTCTGAACTAAGAATCTAGGTCCATGAGCATTTTCTTTCCTAATGCATAATTTTCCCAAACAGTTGCATGTATGTCTTTCCCTGCTCCTTGTACTCTCTTTGACATTAAAATAAAACATAATAATTAAATGGACTGGAGCACTTCAAATGATTTGATTGACAGGCACAATGACTGTTGACAGAAGCAACTTGGAAAACTTTCTCTTTAAATTGTACTCAACTGGTTTTGCCTCATAGCCCCAGTCATGTGTTTCTGTACTGGCAGATGGTCCAAATAATTCCACTCCAAGGTGAATAGTACCAGAGGACATGACATATTCATTAACACCTAAAGTTCAAATGCAAGTGTTGGTGGTCTTTTCAGTAACTAGATATGTTTTCAAACATTAATTCTTTCATGAGAATCTTTTGTAACATGTACCTACTTTTTACTGTAATTCTAGAATGACTAATCTAATCAAAACGTACATCAGTTTGGGAATCCCCAAGTTACCTTGATGGTTCATGGGGCCAAAATAATACTGCATTTGATATTAGCATTATTCTAAAAAATCCATGTAATATAGTTACTCTTAGTGGCAAAGTATTAATGAGAAAACACTCAGCTGAGTGTTTTGAGAGCAGAGTAACAACATGTGGAAATTTAGCAGATAATTAATTGCATTAGGCAGAAAAATTATATGCCTATGGACTAAGTACAGGGTCCAGTTTGGTCAGCTAAGAAATTAAAGCTAACAAAGGATTTTCTTTAGTTCCATAATGCTCTGCTCAGTCATCTGAGACCAACCAGACTCTTGCCTTCAGCGTCCCCTATTGTGGCTGTGAAGAATGTGAGCTTGTCCTGCTTAGTGGAACCAATGTCAGCTTTGTTCAAATTCCCCTAAACTAGCCTGATTACCTTGAAGCAGGAGGGTCCTGGACTCCCAGCCCCCAGTGCTCTTTGTGAAGGTTCAAGCTATAAATCCTACACAGTCATTGTGATTTTGTTCCTTTTTTCCCTGTCTTTTCACTGCTTCTGATTAGCTCCCATGCCAATCATTACTTCTTGTTCATATTCTCACATCTCTTTCTCTCCCTCATAATTACTTGCAATTACCCATTAAAATATGAACTTATATCAGTTCCTAAAGAAGACTTTGCAATAGTAACTTGTTCGCTGCAAGGGTGCTTGTTGGTGGGATGGAGATGAGGAAGCATGGTTGGCTTGGCCTTCCCTACACAATTCCCCCAGCCTGTTACTCATCATGGGGATGAGCATTTCGCATGATGTACATCAATTTCTTTGGCTTATTTATTAAAAAGTATTTGACTTTCAGTTGCTATGTGTGAATACACTTTTCACATGGGCTTGAGATTCATAGCTCTATGAGATGATGCAATTGTTATTACTGCTTTACGGATTAAAAAAATAACTGAAAGCAGACAAAATGAGCCACTTTTCCAAAAGCGTGTTGAAAGTTAGTGCTTAAATCTGAGGTGGAGCCCAAGAACACAAATCTAATCTAAAATACCAGAGCAGGGTACCTGGGTGGCTCAGATGGTTAAGAGTCTGCCTTCGGCTCAGGTCACAATCCCAGGGTCCTGGGATCGAGTCCCGCATCGGGCTCCCTGCTTCTCCTTCTGCCTCTCTCTCTCTCTCTCTGTCTCTTATGAATAAATAAATAAAATCTTTAAAAATAAAATAAAATAAAATAAAATAAAATAAAATAAAATAAAATAAAATACCAGAGCAGCTTGGCAACATCTAGACATTAACCTTGGTAAATAGAAAGCATACAAAAAGCAAATAATTAAAAGACCTTTTTGGGGCATCTGGCTGGCTCAGTTGGGGGAGCATCAGACTCTTCATTTCAGGGTTGTGAGTTTGGAGCCCCACGTTGGGTGTAGAGATTAGTTAAAAAATAAATAAATAAACTTTAAAAAAATGAACATGGCGGGGAAAAGAGAGGTAAACCTGAAATCAGAATCTTAACTATAGAGAACAAACTGAGATTTGCTGGAGGGGAGGTGGGTGGGGGGTGGACTAGTTGGGGGATGGGCATTAAAGAGGGCACTTGTGATGAGCACTGGGTGTTGTGTGTAAGTGATGAATCACTAAATTCTACACCTGAAACTAATATTACACAATGTTAACTAACTGGAATTTAAATAAAAATTGGGAGAAAATAAAACTTTAAAAAATAATAAAATTAGTGGTGCCTGGGTGGCGCAGTCAGTTGAGTGTCTGACTCTTGGTTTCAGCTCAGGTCATGGCCTCAGGGTCGTGAGAGCGAGCCCCATGTCAGGCTCCATGCTCAGTGGGGAGTCGGCTTGAGAGTCTCTCTCTCCCTCTCCCTCTACCCCTCCCCCTGCTCCTGCTGTCTCTGTCGCTCTAAAATAAATAAATTAAATTAAATTAAATTAAAGACCTTTTCTTCTGGGTGTAACAACAAAATCAAACAATTGTATGTCTGCGGTTGTACTGTAACTCATCAGCTCATTTAATGCTCTCATCATCAGCAAAGGGAATATTTGCCTTTAATTTTTCCATGTAATAAATCTCAGAGAGGTTAAGTTGCTGAAGATCACATAGCTAGTGAGCTGGTGGATGGAGCCGGACTTTGCCGTTAGAAGAAAATACTTACTCTTCTTTGTTCCACTCTGTTGCTACAGGGCACAGACAAGCCCCACCTTAAGCTCAGTTCAACAGCGCACGTAATGAACTAACCTGCCCATTCTGTTCCAGTATTGTTTAGGGCGCCTCTTTATCGATGAGAGGCTGAAAGTATGAAAATGGACATCTGTCACCAGGGACACAGGGTATCCAGTTCATTCTGCCTTTCTGAATAACACATCCAAGATTAGGTTCTATGCATCACAGACAACCATGTATGTGTTCTTTATATTTCACTGGTTATATTTTTACATTTTCTGATCCTTTAAATATTTATGCATTAGTAGGGACAGAATTCAAAACTTGGAGACTCCCATCACTCTCCAACACTCTCCAGAGGGAACCAGTGCCATCAGTTCATGGTGTATTATTTCCAGAAATATCCAGTGTATATGCGGGCATACAGGAATAAATACATTGTTTCATACCCAATGACTGTCTACTTGGAGATCATCCTGCAATTCATGAATGAGCTGCCTCATTCATTTTAGCAGCTGCTTTATATTACACTGTTTCCCTCTACCATGACTTATTGAACTAGATCCATTTTGATAGGCATTTAAGTTGTTTCCAATAATTTGCTCTATCACAGTCTGCTGCAGTGAACATTCTCATACATACTTCTTTGCACGCAAATGTCACAACATCTGCATGATGGATTGCCAAAAATGGAATCATTGGGTCACAGAGCCTGCAAGTTTAAATTTTTAACAGATATTGCTAAAACTATCCCTCTCCCCACCCCAACTCCAACATGGAATGATTTTGACTGACTTTTTTTGACTTTCATAATCTGAAAGGTAAAAAATAATATCTCGTTGCAGTTTTAATTTGTACTTATTTTAATGTGAGATGAAGCATGTTTTCTTTTTAAGTACTGTGTATTTAAGACCCTTTTGTGTTTCCTTTCTCTGTGAACTCTGATTATACCCGTTTCCATTCTTCTATAGGCTTAATGGTCTTTTTCTTATTGATTTGTAGGAATATTTTCTATATTAATGAAGTGATTACTTTGTCAAATGTGTTCCAAATACTTTTTCCCAGTGTGTAATTTGGCTTTGCTTTTGCTGTCGTGTTATGCGTCAGATTTTTATACGCATTATTACTAATCCTCAAGAACCCTGCAGGGTAGGTTTTCTCATTCTCATGGATGGTTGGGGAAACAGCAGATCAGAAATGGTTAAAGACTTTCTCAATATTACCTTATGAGTTAGTAAGTAGGGGCTAGAAAGAACCGAGTACAGATCTCCGTGACTTGAAAGCCAATATTCATCAAGCCATATCATACTATTTCTCTGGAGGACATCATCATCCTCACCATAACATGAAGCTAAGTAAATCCTCTAGGTTCATGTTACTTAGCTGGTATGAATCTTGTGATTTAGCCTTCGGTGATTGAGTTGTAGATTTCAACTCCATTGACTAGGCAGGTGCACAGCTAAGTGCAGAGTCTAAAAGTGTATATGTCTGACCCCTTCTCCAAATGTGATCTCACTTCCGGGCCTTTGCACATGCTTTTTCTATGGCTTGGTTTGCATTCCCCTGTCCCCATCTTGTCACTACTCAGTCCAAGTTCCTTTACTCTGGAAGCCTTCCATAACTGCACCAGAAGAAGCAAGTCTATGTCCTTCCTCCATTAGGGCACTAACTGGACCATGTTCTATTGCTCAGGATGGGGTAATTTTTCTATCCCTCTAGACTCTAAGCTTCAGAGACAGGGACTGTGTCAAGAACATCACTGTGTCCCCATCTCCTAAAGCAAGACCTGGCAGATCATGGACCTTCAGTGCCTCCTTGTAAAATGAATGAAGAGATGAATATATCACATGATGATTAAGACTGTAGGTCCTAGAGCTGAAGACCTTGAGTTTGAATCCTGCTCCCCCACTGACGAGGAGGATGACCACAGGTCAAGTTACCAAGTCCCTCAACTTCAAATTCTTTGTTGCCAAAATGATAAAAAAAATAATAATAATACACTGCCTGCTTCATAGACTGAGTTCGAGGAATATGTTAGATAATCCTTGCTAGAGATCTGTGATGACAATGAGTAGAATGATTATTTCATTAGCCTGAACCTCGTTATCAGGAAGGAAAGTCAGAAGAACAAAGGTCTAATCACAGCTTCACCCTAAACTGGCTTTTATGACCTCACTTCTCTGAGTCCCCTCTGCAACTTGGAGATGTTCAACTCGCTGGTGAAAATCCTCAAGTCTGTGACCTAACTGCAAAGTGGCCTGATCCATGCTGAGCCCAGTATGCTCTGCTTCCCTAGTCAATTTTTCCTAAATGGCTGGACCACATCATAGCCTGACTCATAGTACAAGTTCACTGTGTGGTAAAAATAGTCTGTGACTAAAATATATGTATAGCTAGATAATTATTAACCTGATAATATTATTAAATTAATACATTAAATAATAAATTAATTCAATTTTAGTGTCTATAATGCCCTATCAATACTCATAATCATAGCTGTACCTTAGTGAGAATTTGCTTGTCAGATGTGCAGATATCCAAGTCCTATTTCAGGCCAAATGACTTCGCTTATGTGAAGTGTAGGTTCAGGAATCTGGTTTTTGAACCAGCCCCGTACCTGCTCCTCTGCATTAGTGAAGTTTGAGAACCACTGTTTTAGTTAGAATGCTTCTCCGTGCTCCTGATGCCTGGGTAATTTCCTCCTACATTTAGCAATTCTATAGAAAACATAACACTTTTGACTATCCAGGGGTTCTGCTTTCTGAGGAAACAGCCAGCAGGAAATTGCACCATTCTGCATGATCTCCTAGCCCTGCAGACCCGGGAAGATGCACTTTATGGGATGGGGCGGGTGAACGGGGAAGACAGCTCCTCTTCATCCAATCTGAACGGCTAGGTCATGTCAAACTAAGCTAATATAAATGTCAGTGTGCAGGTTTCACTTGGGAAATCTGAGTTCGTTGTAATGCAGTTCATTTTCCTTCTTCCAGCTCCGTGGATGCTATCAGCTGATGTGTCTGACAAGCATTTCCTATGCCAAAAGAAAAGCCATCTCAGCAGTTTTGAGCGAGTCTCCCTGCATGTGTGTGTGCACACGTGTGCTGGTGGAAGTCACGTCACATTCTTACAGACACGATGAGCTAGTCTCCATGGGCCTCCCCAAACACCAAGCCAGAAGCCCTGGCGCTGTCTCCAGGAGTCATCACCCCAGTTCGTAATGACCACCAGAGTATGGCGTTATATAGACATCCAGTGGAGGAATTAATTATGGGGAACATGAAGTCCCTCTATGAATAGACTGAGGATTTAACACCTCCCAGGTGAATTCCCTGCCATTAGAGTGAGGACGCAGCTCCGTTGGCTCAATACAGCAGGAGCCTGCTCTACATAACAATGGCCCACAAGGTACACCTGGTTAAGTTGGCTGGGCTCAGGGGATGCCCTTGTCAGCCAGAGCTTATCTTTCACTGGAGAGGAGCCAGATTGCAGGGCAGGCCAAACTTTGGCTGATTTTTCATTTGTCACTTGTTTTATCATTTCTTTCTTTCTCTTTCTTTCTTTCTTTCTTTCTTTCTTTCTTTCTTTCTTTCTTTCTTTCTTTCTTCCTTCCTTCCTTCCTTCCTTCCTTCCTTCCTTCCTTCCTTCCTTTCTTTCTTTCTTTCTTTCTTTCTTTCTTTCTTTCTTTCTTTCTTTCTTTCTTTCTTCTTTCTTTCTTTTCTTTCTTTTTCTATTTTATGCCTTTAACCTTACCTTGGTGGTTTCCCAGAAAAAATAAGTGCCTGAGTCTGTCCGTCTCAGTGGTGAATTACAATGATTCCCCACTCTTCACTGGAGTCAGGGAATATACTCAACTTGGTTTGTCAGATCCCCATCTAAATATTTTCAATCACTGGCAACTACCAGTGATTTAGGAGAGCATCCTTCCAATCTGCCATATTGCTTGTATTTCAAATACAGGTGCTCTCATCTAACCCAAAGGTTGATCCATTCTGCGGGAAGTTAGGGCAATTCTCCAGGCCTTTCGTGCTGTTCAGGTCAACCCATCAATGTGCTTGAGGATCCTGTCATGAACGGTGTCATTTAAATGTGTATTATTCTGCATCTTCCTACTCATAAACACATACAGGAGCAGGACAATCAGATGGAATATAATTCAAGGGGAAAAGGAAGGAAGGGCAACGAGAAGGAAGGCAGAAAAGCCAAATAACAATAGAAATCCTACACTATGTAAATTGTGGCAGTGTTACTGCTGAGACTTGTGACTGTTTAAAAAATTACGTGAGTTATTACCTTTTAATTAAAATACGAGAAATGTCTTCTGGAGAAAAATCTCTGTGGCATTGAAGTCTGCTTCTCCCTCTCCCACTCCCCCTGCTTATGTTCCTGCTCTCGCTATCTCTCTGTCAAATTAATAAAAAATCTTAAAAAAAAAATCCCATAGCTTAAAAAAAAATTCAAAGGTGCTTGGGATCAAAATCTGGATGAGTTTGACAACCAACTTATCACTTACATGTCTTACTTTCGTGAAGGCAAAGGTAGATCTGCATGGGGGGATAAATATGCACACATGTGCACACACGCACACACACACACATGCACACACACAGACTCTTCTCTCCTTGCCTGCCACGTGTCTCCAGCATCCCTCCTGCCAACGCGAACCTTCAGCACCTCCCCGAAATCAAATCCTGGTGATTGAACGTGATGACAGTCAGATGGGGTGGGCGCCATGCGTGTTATTGATGGTTTATGTCAAGCTGCCAAGCAGCAGGCAGAACAAAAAGGTCTAAGCACCCCCCGTTCACAGACCTCCCACACCCCAAAGGTGGGAGGAAAGCACACTTCTTTCACCGTTCAGTGTGGTGTTTCCAAAATTGCAACGCACTCCAGCTGGCGAGCACAGGCATGTGGAGAATTGCTGGGACTCAGTCGTTGACACAGAAGAAGGGACCGGAGATGGTGGGGGGGCGTCGGCAGGCAGGTGTGTGAGGTTCCAGTGCAGCAGCTCGGCAAAGATTTCTAGCTCTTCTTCGTGCAATCACACTGAAAGTTCTACCCGAAGTTTTGACCACCCCTCCTGTTCTATCCACTGGCTTCTCTCTCTGCTCTAAATCTACCAATTATTTCCTTTAAGTGTCAGCAGTACGGCAGACACACCGAGATATAACCTTTCCTCAAGTTGATGCTGTTAAACCATTACTTGAAACTGAAGTCACAGTTGACAACTGTGACTTCAGTCACTAATAACTACTTCAGAAGTGCGGGCGGTATCTGGGCTCTTAAAGCTGTGGCCCAGGGCTCCGGGAATGTCTTTACAGGTCATTTAGAACCATCCATCTGATCTGTAGCAAGATCAGTCAATCTTTCAGCCGAGTGCTTTCCTCTCTCTCCCCTTACCGCCAGGTCCTTTATTAGTTCTCTGAGGGCCATATTGGGGGATGATCTTAGGCAGCCATATCGACCACTTAGCTTGTAAAGACTTTGAGTTGAGGGCATCACTGAATGCTTAGGTCCTGAATTCTGTCACTTGCCTGGGAGGATTTTTTTTTTTTTTCCCCTCTGTCTTTTCTCTTCTGTAGTTTCATTGGGCTCTGGTTTAAAAAGCCTTTTAACCAGTTCTGCTTGCATGACATAGCAAATCTAAAAAATGGACCTGGCTGTCAGTTGATATGGACAACATAACTCGTCTTGGTTTGGGAAGAAGGTTTATGGTCTTATTGGGAGCGTGGTTTTAGAGAGCTCTTATTCCATGCCTGTTGGCTTTAGGGGCGTTTTGGAAGTTGAAATAGGCTTTGTCGTTTAGATTGATCTTGATTTTTATTTTAGAGTGCAATGAATAATGATAATCCCACCTAACAGTTATCATATATTGCTTTACAATTGTTAGCTCGCTGAATGCACACACGAGTTAAGTTCTATCATTGCCCATTTTACAGATGAAGTAATAGAGTGTTTAAGTGACCTGCCCAGCATCACCAGTTAGGAACTGGACCCAGGCGCTTGACCCACCCTCAGTCACAACCCAGCGCAGATCTTCTCTCCCAATTAAAAGCAATCATCAATATTGTACAAGTCAAAATATTGTCGTGACTATATACTGAATCATTACTGAAAAGTGACTGCCACTCTGAGAAATACGTAAGCCTGTCCTTTGAATGTCTATCAGCACCACCCTGCCATCCAGCGCAAATACAGAGATAATATATTAGAACCACAGGATGCATTTTTAATGTGATACGGGTGCCTGCCAAAATGTAAGTGGATTAGAGAAGCAGACAGTGAGGCCAGGAGTATTGATATAGCAAGATGCCCTTATGCCTGTCTGTCTAATTTCCTTTCTGTCTTCTCACCTTCTCGAAAGGCTCCCTGCCTCCACTGCCCTCGATAGTATTGCTAGTATCGAAGGGCGAAACGCTGATTGTATTTAGGGAAAAATCCTCTCCTCCTAATGTAAGAGTAATGATGTTAGCGTCAGTGCTCAGGCTCCATTCCAACGCAGGTAATTATGCTCTACCTTTTTCAATTCCCTCTGCAGTTCCTGTTGAATCTATTTTTTCTCGACTTCCTGTCCTAAACTGTTGTACCAGGTTGCTGTTCAACATCTGCTTCTCCAAAGAACTACACTTTAGGCGTGAGTAAAATTATTTCTCTTTCATGCTACTCTGCTGAAAGGAACCTGATGAATGGCAGGTGCTGGAGTGCTCCTTTGATTTGGGTCAGGGGACGGCTTGCAGTTAGTCTGGGGTCACTTGAGTTCCTTGCCTGGAACAAAGTACACAAACGTTCTTTAAAAGAAAATGAGGCTTTATATTGGACGGGATGATTGACTGGCTACCCGCTGGTGGGGGTCAAGGCAGGCTCTGACCTCCTCAGCTGATGGGCTTGTCCCAAATGCCTGTAGAGGACATCCAGGGCCCCTCTCGCAGACAGTCTTCCCGAAACCACTGGGGTCCCAGGCCCACTGCTGGTCTTACTGACCTCACGTGAGCCAGGCCTTGGCCTCTTGACTTGGTTTCCCAAGTTTTCCTCTCATGTGCTCTCCCCTTTCTTGGCAGAATCATGCAAAGAAGAGAAGATCATTTCCAATTCCCCTTACATATTCACTTATTATTCCTTTGAGACACAGGCTTCTAGAACAGCAACATTCTCAGCCTGCTCCCTAAACATCCTTGTCGAATCCTCTCATTGCCAGGGGTCTTAAGTAACACCAGCCTCCCTCCCACCCCACAATTCCAACGTGTTCTTCTTCCTAGGAACCCTTCCCAGCTCTCTAGCATTTCTGGATTTTGATCTCGATACACTTACTTTTAATTAACCAAAATAAAAATTGGCAGAAATGCTGGTCCTCACTTTAACTATGATTGATAGGCCAAACAGTCTTTTTGATAGAGTATCTTGGATTAAAAACCAGGTGACTTCTGCAGGGAAACTCATTACCTAGCTCAGAAAAAAAGCGCAGAGTGAAGAAAAAAAGAAAGAAAAAAATCAAAAAACTTCTGCTGTAGGAGGAAAAAAAAAAGAGTCCAGTTACAATACTTAAAAAAATTTTGTAACAAACTGAAGGTTGCTAGAGTACTGGGGGGTGGGAGGGACGGGGTGGCTGGGTGATAGACACTGGGGAGAGTATGTGCTATGGTGAGCGCTGTGAATTGTGTAAGACTGTTGAATCACAGATCTGTACCTCTGAACCATATAATACATTATATGTTAAAAAAAAAAGAAGAAGATAGTAGGAAGGGAAAAATGAAGGGGGGCGGAAATTGGAGGGGGAGATGAGCCATGAGAGACTATGGACTCCGAAAAACAAACTGAGGGTTCTAGAGGGGAGGGGGGTGGGGGGATGGGTTAGCCTGGTGATGGGTATTAAAGAGGGCACGTTCTGCGTGGAGCACTGGGTGTTATATGCAAACAATGAATCATGGAACACTACATCAAAAACTAATGATGTAATGAATCATTACATGTTATGATTAACATAACATAATAAAATTTAAAAAAAATTTGTAATATACCTGTCAACATTTTTTTTTTCAGCATTAAGACTAGATGTCACTGGGAGACAGGTGATTTTCTAATAATAGCAGTCTGGGGAGAATCCCTTACAAGTGTACCTTCCAGGTGTATCTTAAATCTAAAACAAAGCAAAACAAAAAAATGGCGAAAACCAAAACAAGTCACAGGAGAGCCTCTAAGACAATTTGGTCTGTGGAATAACAATCTTTAGGACTAGTCATTTGTCTGGTAGATCTTCTGCAATTACCAGCTACTGGCTCAAAAGGAGGAAAATGACCTTAACATATTAATAACCGTAGGTATCTGGGGTACTGGCTATTTATCTCATTAGGAAACAAAATCGAGCACCTTGCCTGACACCAATTTCAACAAAGTAGAGAATAATTGCCAAAGGAATGGCCCAACCACCTCTGTGGCTAGGGAGTCAAGGTAAAAGTGTATCATCCCTGGGATTTACGTCACGGCTGCTGGCTACTAAAAACAGGAAGATGGGATAAATCGATGCATTTTTTTTTTTTTTAAGCACACATTGAGAGACTGAATGCTCCTCTCCTCAGAAACAAAACAAAACAAAACAAAACAGAAACAAACAAACAAAAAACAACCAAAACTTCAGGCCTTGCATGTTTGGAAGTTGTTCTTCCCTGAAGTGGCGGGTTTGATGGAGGCCAGGCCAGTTGCAAAACCACACTCCTGCCTCTGCCTCATTTTGTTTATTTTGTCTCCGCAGCTCTTTTGCATGGCTAAATCTGGTTTTAAAGTATGATGATTTTGTTTTCTGATGGTGTTCAACAGCTGCTGCAGTTCTGAGGAGAAGCCCATTTTCCATTTTATATCCGCAAGATGCTGGCCCAGCCACGTAGGCAGCTGAGAAGTGTCTCGCTGCTGCAAGCAAGGAAGAAAGGACGAGGGGCCCTTCTCAGACACAGCTGTTTTTAAAAATGGGGTCTACAGAAGGGGCCACTGCAGAGCCAAGCTCAGCTCCTGCTGTCAAGGCCCGTCAACTCACCTTTGCCATTGAGAGCAGAGGGGTGACCCCAGGGAGGATGGATTACCCATGAACTTGGCAATCCACGTGGATTGTTGGTCCTGGCATAGAGAGAAAGAATAATTCAGCCTGGAAAAAAGTCCGACCTCGGCTCATCCTGGAAGGAAGGACATCAGACTTCGTGCTCCCATGCAGCTTTTTGGCAAGCAGGAAGTCGTGAACAAATCCTTCCAGTGTGGGCCTGTGTAGCGTTCAAAACTAGAAACTTGAGTTTCTGACTTCTTTTTAGGATCCAGGTGAGGCAACCTGAACCTGCAGGTCTATGAGCCTGGGGCTGAGGTGAAGCTAGCGTCTCTGGGCAAATTGTGCCTTTCAGCCCTCCACCGTTACCATCTGATCTGCCCCATCCCTGGACAACCATGGCCTGGTGTTGTCACCCTAGAAATAATGGGAATCAACCTCAGACAGGGCTTGCTCATATGCATTGTCTCACCCTCTGCTCTTGGAGAATGCTTTTCCTAGAGCTTTGAACTCTGCCCTGTTGGGACGTTGTTCTAGCAACCATCAACCGTGAAAGTATGAAAGGCTAGGCCTAAGGAAGATGGAGAAAAGTATGAAGGGCACACTAATCACTCAGTGGGTAGGCAGTGGTATTGCTTCTGGTGGTTACAAAACTGCCCTCTTTCCTCCCCAGCTGGCAAATAATTGCTGCCTTGAACTCTGAGAATCCCTACCCATCTCCACCCACTCTGGCAGCCCTGGTTCGACCCCTGGGAACTGGTTATCACCTAATGCAGCAGAGCCCTTTTCCAATATGGTAGCCCACGCCAGTTCAGAATATTTGGAGGGTGAACCCTACTAGCTGCGAAATCTTTTGAGTGTCACCCCTGGGGAGAAACTGACAAAGTCACCTGTTACCTGGAACACTGAGGAGGTCTAAATGCTTCTGCCGGCTTCTCCTCTCCTATCCCTGAGAATCTGCCACCCACGTGCTTTCCTAGGACATCTTCCTTCCCAGAAGTTACAGGCAGTTGAACAGCAGTGGGCTAAACTATTATGGAGATCTTAAGCTGCTGGATCATTACAAGCTCAAATTGATTACATCTGAGCTGGAGAATTTCAGGATGGGAGAATATGGCACTTGAACGTGGTTCGAGAATGTTGTGTTCAATCCATGCAGGGGTTCTGTTTGCTACTTTGTGTTGTGATTCCTGCTTTGTTCCTTTTGTTCTAGTACCATTAACTGCATCCAAAGTAATGCAGGCCCCAGTTATTACTTACTTTCTCCCTTCCTTTAGGCCATTAAAGACATTTTATAAAGCTCTTCTAAGAAGCATTTGTTTTCCTTTCCACTAACTAATTGCAATTGTGTTTTCAGGGTGATAAAACAATGCATTTAAAACGATCTGACAGAAATGAGCTAATTTGACTCAGAATGTATGCATCTTTTCTCAATATATGTTAGCTTCTTCTTCTTGTTCTTTTAATCATCATGTGTGTGTTTCAGATCACACTTCGCTCCCAGCAGTTGCCATTTTAATCATTTCAGCTTGACGATGTGGGTGTGTACTAGTGCAAACAAAGGTGCTGGGTTTGGAGTCAATAGATGCTAGATAAATTTTTGCCACTGATTAAACTGAGTGACCTAAGAAAAGTCGCTTTATTTTTGTGGAAAACTGTTCATTTAAGAATGAACAGGGTTGGACTAAATGATCATCTCAGGTCCCTGACAGCTCTGTGGTTCTAGGACTCACTGATGTCAGTTTCTTCTTCTAATAGTCACAATAATTAGGGTGCACAGAGTGTTTTATATACATCACCCCACTTGAACCTTATGACCACTCTAACAGGTAAGCAAAAATGAATACAGACTCCCCACCAGCTTCGAGCTTGAAAAGAAAAAAAACAAAAAATAACACAATTAAGGAATTCATCAATTACCCTTCTGAATTACCCACTCCAATTTCAAAAATTAAACGTTAGTTTATGGAAGTCATTCTTTCTGCCTCCGTCACAGGTGTTAAGCATCTCAATGTGTTGGCTGAGCTTGGCATCCTGGTGTGAAATGATAGTCACGCAGCTAGTTGTTAAACATATGTGTTTGTGTGTAAACATAAGTATGTATATAAACACAGTGGGAGGTGGCAGGGGGTGAAGTCAAGCAGGAGGATGAATAGGAGGAGGAACAGAATTACCCATTAGCTTTGGGAAGTAGAGAAAGACACCTCACATTTATTAACTGCCCAAACGTGTGTTGTTCACGCCACCCTAATTAATCTTCACATCAATCCTATGTGACATACATATCAATTTACCCATTCTACAGATGCAGAAACCTAACATCATAGGGAATACAGTCAGTAATATTGCAATAACTTTGTATGTTAATAGATGATAACTACACTTAGTGTAGGGTACACTTAACATCATGGTATGCATTGTGTAATGTATGGAATCATGAAAACACTATGTTGCACACCTGAAATGAATATAACATTGTATGTCAATTATACTTCAATAAAAAAAAGTTCTTTACTAAACTATATTGGCTCAAAAAGAGAGATAGGTTACTACTTACTGAGAGCGGATTTTATTTCTATTTAAATTCACTTGATTGGAGCATAATAATTAGACCAGTGCTGCACTCTTCTTCCAGTTTCTGTTACTCACCACCCACCATCGGTGCATGCACCTGAAGACTAGTGTATGCCCTTGGTTGTGTGGATGAGGGCAAAAGATGGTGAACATTACAGGATGAGCCCAGCTGTGCTACCCGCCAGAGACTTCGATGCATGAGTCACTCCCATAATTTCCATATTCCGAAGCCTGCACTCATCGAACACAAGTGGTGCTCATCCTTGGGGAAAAAAGCAATACCCCACAGTCATTAAAACATGATGCCATTAAAGCAACTTAGCACAAGGCTGGAAGCCAGTGAACAATCAACTCCTCATGCCCCTATTGGCGAAGTGATGACAGTTATACTGCTTGGAGTTCAAAGGCGGCATTTTGTGAAATTAATATCTCCATACAGGCTTTTAATTTGGTGTTGTTGGCTGTCTCCACTGAGCAGGACGAAGTTTGAGGGAACTTAGAGTGCAAACAGCGATACTTCATATTACAAACGAGGGAAAAGAGCAGATTGTTCTCAGGTCACATGACAGAAAGTAGGTACGGGTAGATGTGTTCCATAAAGTCAGGGCAGCCAACATGTTTTAGATATTCACCACAGGTTGAGCACTCAGCTAGAAACTATGTGGGAGGCAAAGATGTATCAACTCTGATTCTTCTCCCTCAAAGAAAAGGTCTAGAAAACTCAGCTATGCACTAAGCTCTTTAGGGTCTGGACAGCTACGAGTAGAAAAGTTCACTGTTCTGGTAGACCCTGAACTCTAGCCCTGTGAATCACCACCTGATATCCATTCAATGCTGTCATCTAGCCCTTGTGATACTGGAGAAACCACCCAAAGTTCCTTGAGCTCCAGCCGCTCAATTGTGATGTCTAATTTGAAGATATGTAGGGTGTGTCTGTTATGCGGCAGCGATTCAATGAATGGTAATCTTGTTGTCATTGTCATTCAGGATTGGTGGGGGTGGGGAAGGACTGATGGAACCCCATCAAACTGGAAGCCAGGATTAAAAAAAAAACAAAAACATCAGTTTGTCCAGGCACTTTCCCCACTGAAAATCTGTTCTTTTACTTGGACGAGATCTTCAGTCCTGGAGTCAGCATGCCTGTGTTAGCAGATGGGCCATGCACTGAGGGCTGGGTTTGAAGAAGCTATGGCTCAGGTCTCCTAACTTTGCACATCTAAAAATATGCAGGGAAGATATAGCATGTGGAGTTGCTCTGAATCAAAGACACATGAGATTGGATAACTTCTCTTTTGAAAAAAATGAAGTGTATGCTATCTTTATGATCTCTTGCTTGCCTATAAAGCAAATTTTTAATTTTCCAAATAGTTTTCTTCCTCTATATTAACCCAGTTGACCCTCACGGCATCTTTGTATAGTGAGTATGGCAAATAGAGATTCATGTTCCCGTTTCACAGATAATAAAACTGAGATTAGGCAAAGTATGGGTTTAACCATATGTCTTGAGTTTGATTCTATAGCATCATTTGTGTTTCATGATTAGATTCGCATATTTTCTTCAGAAAACTGGGTCTGCATATTATTATTATCGTTACCTTATGCAATTTTTTAAAGATTTATTTACATATTTTAGAGACAGAGAGAGCACGCACGCATGAGCATGAGCAAGGGGGAGGGTCAAAGGAAGAGGGAGAGAGAATCCTCAGGCAGATTCCCCACTGAGTGCAGAGCCCCACACTATGCTCAATCTCAGGGTCCTGAGATCATGACCTGAACCAAAATCAAGAGTCAGACACTTAACTGACAGAGCCACCCAGGTGCCCCTACCTTATGCAATTCTTAACATACCTTGGCAAATATACTAGTATTATAAAATATGTTTTTTTCATTAAAAGAATTACATAATGTATTAAATATTGACCTTTTTTATTAAAAGAATTTGATATATCTAGTACTTCCTTCTTAAAATTCCTATGATTTCTAAAATTGAAACACTTCCACAGCAGCAAGGGAACCTAGTTGTAGTCTCTGATATTCATTTGACATTAAATAAACATATTCTTATTTAGTGAAAGAATAAAGATGTGGTAAAATATAAATAGAGTCATTAAATAGATTTCAGAACGCTTAATCTTTTGCCTCTTGGTATATATTTGAGTTAATATGAGCATTTGTCAATTGAACCACATTTTTAAATGAAATTGGTATCTTGTTTTCCACATGGGAGCAGAATTTCTAGGTCAATAGGCCTTTAAATGTCATGAATTGCAATATATATGGCAGATGACACTTGTCAAAGGCTCGGTGATCAATTCAGATACAAATCTGACTTGAGAACTGAAAAAATCCGAATCAAATCGATGTATGAGATAAAGTCCAGGTTTAGCGCGGTAACACGGTTAACAGCACCATTCATGGGATAATGCCTCACGCCATCCCCTGGGGTTGACATTCCCAGGCCTCGTCATTTCTCATGAAGCCTGCGGTTGGATCATGTCTGTATTCCTAGCATTATGTTTATTAGGCTTTCAATTAGGCAGCAGGGCAGAGGAAAAGGAAGAGGAAACAGCCTACATAATCCGCTTTCTTTAAATTTCTGTGACTTTTGCCTTATGATGCAATTTTTCACACAAAGGGATATCGGATGCTAGTGGAGACCTAGCAGTGAGTAAGCTACAGAAACATATCCCTAGCACATTTATGGGCAAAACGAGTCCAAAGACATATGTAGAGAAACAATTCTGGTGAGCCTCCAATCCCTGAGATCACCTTTGTAGGTGGTATTTTAGGTCATGAAAGACGAGCTTTCTAGAATGGTGGGAGCCTCTGCAACCCAAGGCCATGTTTTCAAAGTGATGATAACTATCGTCAGGGAGCCTTTGCTGTGATAGGCTTAACAATACTTGTATTCATTATCCCAAAGAACACTCAAATAGACTCTCTCCTTTAGGTGTTATTATTTCTATTTTAACAATTAAGAAAGCAAAGCCTGAGGTCACATGACCAGGAAAATTGTGTTGTGAAAGCAGAGCAGTCTGACTCTACACTTTTAACCATGGCACCCTCTCTTTTAATCCACCGCTATACACTCTGGAGTCTTTTACAGAGTAAAACTCAGAGGATCGGATTGGGTACCAATTCATGAAATTGGAGTTTCCTCTGTCACCAGAATCTAACAAGACCATAAGGTCACTCAGAGCAGGAAGAACTTCCAAGGACTTATCTTAGATCTACATGTCTTAGGCTTGAAGAATAGCTCTCATCTTTCATTCATCCATTTACTGATGAATTTAGAAAAAAGTATTTGGTACCTCCTCTGTGCTAGATCTGCTCACGTGTCTGGGCACAATAGTGGCAAACAGGACAGTCAGGGTCTCTGTTTTCATGTTGTTAAATGTTAATGGGGAAGACAGCAGTTGGTGTTACGAGCTCTGAAGGAAATAATCAGAGCTCTGAAATAGAGATTTACTTGGGGAGGTGTTTTCAGATAGGATATTCAAGGAAGACTTCTTTGAGGTGACACCGGAATTGAGGCCAAAACAAGAACGCACCAGTCATGAGAAGAGCTGAGACTAGCTTCCCAAATATAGGGAAAGCAGTATGTGAAAAGGCCCTGAAGCAGAAACCACTTGGGTGTGATCCAAGACTAGAAAAATTCAAGTGGCTGGCATGACCCAAGAGAGGAAACATGCAATACACAGAGAATCAGAGAGATAGCAGGGACCAAATCAGGGCAGGACCTCCTGGGTGAGGAGTCCAGAGTGTACTCTGAGTGTAATGACAACTTTTGAAAGATTATAAGGAAGAAAATGACAGGATCAGATCTGTAGGTTATTGACAGAGATGTGATCACCTAAGGAGAGAACATAGATATAAATAAACAAATAGCGGCCTACCTACCTAACTGCAGCAATCAATCGATCAGTCAGTCAGTCAATGGATCCCAGGACACAGCCCTAGGGATCACCCAAAATAAAGACACTTGTAGACATTACATTTGTTTGTAATGTAAACAAACAAAAAAACAGGGAAATGTTGACTAATGAAGAAAAAGGGCCCTGAATAGAGCCGCCCAGTGACTTTCTTGAAGAGGACACTGGCAAAGATAAGCAATGATCAGCACCAGAAATGAAGAGGCACACTCCGCGAAGGAATTTCCTAGAATATCTGAGCAATGTAGACTGCTCTTTATAGGGAAGAAGGTAATCAGTAAATTCAATGTCTGAAAATTCTGTAACAGAGGAGGACATAAAATTGTCCCAAAAAGCAATTTTATCACTTTTCGGGGCCGCTTATGGTCCGTCATATGAATTTTATTTGGATTTACAGGTTACTTCAGTTCCTGTGTAAACAAATTGTTAAGCTTTTGCATTGCTCTGGTTGTTATGCATCATCTTTTGGTTCAGTGGGGAAAGATATGACATACCATTATTAATTAGATTCCCAGTGTTCCTAAACAAGTCTCCCCTTCATCTATACACTTTGTCTGCAGTCTCTCTGCATCTCCCTGGAATGGTCTCTGCACATCGGCTGCAGTTCACGTGGCCCAAACTCTGGGCCGATCAATGTGCATTTGCCCTTAGGAAGGTGTAGCCTCGCGTTGCTATGGGGCTTCACCAAGAAGGGCCCCTGCCGGAGGAATGTGGGTTTAGGTTGCCTCTTGGAAGGCTCCACAACAATGTCAGGGAAAGTGGATGCAGTGATAATGGGATGAGGGTGGGAGTGGAGGAGGGGGTTCTTGGATGACAGGTTGCTGAATCCGGAACCCTGACACTTGTGAAGTACTCTGTCAGGAACATTAAGTATCCAAAAGTGATAAAGCTTCAATTTGCTAGTCCATTAGACTAATTACTGCAATAATTAAGTAACTACTTGATTAGAACTAATGGGTACCTAATTATCCAGGAGAAAAGTATCAGGTGGCAATTATCAGGTGGCAATTAATAGACTGGAGTTAATGTCTTAGCACTGTCTTTGTATGAATTCATAAGCAAGGTAAAGAAAACAAACAATAACTTATTAATATTTATTGGTGCCACAGTGTTTTTCAGCTTGTTTCATTTACACAGAACCAATTAGTGGAAAGACCATTAGAGTAGCAGGGTATAAAGGGACTGAAGCGGAGTTAGCTTTTTAAAGGTACAGGATCTCATTAGCAGTAACGACTAACATTTAACCAGAATCAACCTGTGATTTTTAGCTTAGTGGCCGTAAATCTATTGAAAGGGGATCACAGGTGAAAAATCAAGAGTCAAAATAAAATCTGTGGGAAATCGGCTAATATATTGAACTCACGGGCCTTATTAAAGATTTTTCCTGGTTCACTGGAAACCTCTCATCTATTTTTCCCCCTGGTACTTTTAAATGGCTGCGGAGAGAGATGGATGGGAAGAGATGTAACTTACTACAAAATAAACTTCTCTTATGAACACATAGCACACCGAAGCCTCGGATTTCTCACAGAATGAAAGGTTATATCTCCAACCCAGGGGTGGTTGAGCGTTGACGAAGACCCGCTGCTAATATCGAAAAGATTTGTTATAAAAATAAGATGTTAGAGCAAGACTTCCAGCCACGGTTGTGCTGTTCTAGGGGGGATAGCTCAGCCCTGTGCGAAACCACTCCACTAGAAAGCATCAAGCACAGTTTGAAACACATCACTCAAGTTTACAGGAGAAACACAGGTCAGCTATTTATTTATTTATTCTTTAATTCAGGAAAACACATGCTACAAGGTTGTAAGGCTTCTGGGCAAATACAGGAACAGGAACTGAACTGCATTATCATGAGAGTGAAAAACACTCTCCTCCTGAACATTCTGAATCAAACATTTCCACTGTGTAATCAAAATAGGAGCTGCACGCTCATTACTGCTCTTTTCTTAGTTCAATGAAGTCTTTTCTCGAGACAACTACTTTTAAAAATTCAGGAGAGGTTTGGACCTGTGTTAAATTTATTAACATTTTAAAAGTCACATAATTAACCCTGCTGTATAGGAAAATCCCATCTACTTTTATTTTATTTCCCTGCCCAGTATAAATAATTGAAATGGGTTTTAATCATATTTTAGGAAAAAAAAACAATCACCTTATATTAGAATAGATACAATGACAAATGGAGATAAATCTAAAATTTATAGAAAGGGAGCATTTGCATAAACTGCAGAATCCAAACATATAGGGCATTAAGAGTCACAATTGTTGCAAAGGGCATGAAAAATTCAACTTCGGTTTCATGATAGGAGCCTCGATTCCTAACGTGATTAAGATAATACATCACACGGGCCTCTCTTATTAAAGGCATAATTGTTGTTAGAACCAGAAGTGGCGTTAATGCTAGTCTAGTTTTATATACGGACAAATACGAAGAGAAGGGAACTTGGAGACGCTAGCTTGTGGTGATCCATAGGCATTTTATTAATGTTTGAATAATAACCGCCTAGAGGGCCTGTTATAAATTAAAGGGACGGATTGAGATATAAATTTTTATGAGGACTAGTTATACATTTCCATTATGTGTTTAAAAATGAAGGAATTACTGTGAGCACTGCAGTACTCACATTTATTTGAGGTGATTTGCACGGGAGGGCCGGCGGATGAGAACCGCTGCGTGGCGGCAGTAAGAAAGATGTATCTGTCCCTTTGAACAGATACATCATATGTCATGCATGAACTCTGTTCTACCAGAGACGCTCCTCCGCGGCCGAATCTGCATGATTATTTCTGTGACAATAGCAAGTGATGATATAGCGCGAGGTTCAGGCCACTTAAGGGGGTTTCTTAGGGTTCAGTCCTGGCGGACCTGGCTATGATCTACCTGCTAATGCAATACGAGAAGTCAGTGATGACTGGGAAACAATTCTGATTCCTCTCCTTGCCCTGAGGGTCTAGGGTTTTACAAGTGGCCCAAACGCCTTTGGAAAAGCAGATCCAACAGAGTGACAATCATCCTTCTTTTTACACATCTTCCGATCAGTCCTCCCCACGTTGTCCTCAGTGTTGTAGATCTATTGGGTCTATGGATATCCACTGATTATGAGTTATAGCCCCAAAGGATTCAGGAAGACCCCTGGCAAGCTTGTTCCTGTGCCTATGTGCTTACATGCATATATATATATATAATCTTATGGGCATAACCCAAGCCCTAAGAATGTGAATGTATAGCCTAAAATACTGTTTTCCTTGTCACCTGTAGCTGTACATAAACTCTGAAGGCAGGCAGGTCCAAGGTGGTACCCCAGCCAGAATGCTCACCAGATGATGATTTCAACAAGCTATTTAATGGGTACTTCTCAGTTCCCTTGTGTGGCAAATAAAAAGCTTATAGAGTTATTATTTGGTAAGATTAAATGTCATTTATGTAAGGTCCCCGGTACACAATAGAATGTTAATAATTGGGTATTAGTTTTTTAGGGCTGCCATAATAAAGTGCCACAGACTAGGTGACTTAACAGAAATGTATTATCTCAAGTCCCAGGGGCTAGAAGTCCAAGATGGACGGGTCCGCAGGGTTGATTCCTTCTGAGGCTGCGGGGGAGAATCTGTTCTGGGTCTTTCTCCTTGGCTTGGAGATAGTTGGCTTCTCCCCTTGTCTTTTCCCATTGTCTTCCTTGTAGATATATCTCTCTGTCCAAATTTCCTTTTTTGTAAGGGCGCCAGTCATTTTGAACGAGGACCCATCCAAATGAACTCATTTTAACTGATTATCTCTGTAAAGATCCAATCTCCAAATAAGGTCAGATTCTGAGGTACTGGGGGTTAGGATTTCAATATATGAATTTGAGTGGGGACACAAGTTTTGGTGAACAAAGACAAGAGTCAATGAATACAGAAGAATGCAATCACAATGATGTTAATGACGATAGTGTGCTTTCCAACATAAAATTCATTCTCAAGTCACCATGCCCCACGTCCCCAGCCTCATTTAGCAATCCAGATAAGATGCTCAAACTTTCCGCATTGCTTAAGGTCACCCACTTCCTCTGGCAATATGACAAGACTATTGTGATTTTTTTTTCTTGCTGCCAATTGACATGAACCAAACCCAGGTGTGCGAGGGGATTACAGGCTGATGCCTCCAGGTGCCAGGCGATCCAGTACACCCCACCAGTGTTTCTGTCCAGTTCATCTGTGGGAGTCCCCAGTGGAAACGATCATCGCTTGGATGATTATAATGATGACCAAATAAAAGAAGCATGTAGAAGAAAATCAGAGCTCTTGTTGTGCTGATTTTAAAATAGACTTCAAATGCATCTTTTCAAAACCCAGAAAATCCCTAATGATAGGGCTATTTGAATTTAAATTCCTGAGCACGGCTCTTCTCCAGCATGCTGCTATTTACCAATTTTAGCCATAATGTTAAATGGCTGCCTGAAGGTCTTCCTTTCCCTTCATTGTGCAATGGTGTCAGATGAAGGCTTGAGGAGCAGTGGCGTGTCCTCTAAGTGTGGGTTCCTTAGCTGTCTCTTCCCAGGGGTAATCAACAGCTTGGGCACTCTTTCCTCTGACACCAGTGTCTTCATCTGGATGGTTCTTATGAAGATACAATATGGGAAGTCCCTCACACACCCCCGTCCTTGGAGTTATGATTATGTTAGGATTATTTTCATATTCAGAGCTGAAGAGACAAGGGACTTACAGGAACTGATGTCCCTTCAACCATCCTTCTTGTCTCATCTCAAACTTCAGGTTTTAATTCAGAGGAGAGCTGAGTGGCAGCAGCCACAGATAGAGTGTAACATGGTGTGATGACCGGGGCTCCTTGGAACTGTGCCTTTGACAGCATCCGTAGCAATGTTTGTTCATGGGGTGAGTGCAGAGAGAGGAGTGTGAGGGTCAAACACACCTCCCTACAGCTCTGCATGTTCCACACCTGAAGTTCTTGGGCTGGGACTGCTGGTCTCAAGGGGGACGTTGGGGCTTCTGAGGATTCACAGTGTCGGCGAGTTACTAGGAATAGGGATAGGAACTGCCTGGGCATTTCACCATTTCTGAAATGTCAGTGCCTAATCATCACACACACACACACACACACACACACACACACACACGCAGTGGTGCCACGCCAGCTAGTCCGTGACAAAGGAGAGGAACGTCTACTGTCAGCTGATGTGTGGTGGCTGGACCTTTCAATGGTTATAGACCAGGAGCAGTGTCCATTCACCAGCCCTCTGACACAGATCACTTTAGGAGAGTCTCATAAACCAAGGGCTCTGGCACCACAGATAGGAGAGTGGGGTCCCAGAGTTTATTATCTGCCAAAGTTTGTGTGTAGAGATGATTGAGAGCTCAGAAGATGGGAAGATGAGAGTTTGAGCATGGATGTGATTGAATGCATTTAACCTCCTGGCTGCTGGAATTTGCATGAATATAGCTATGTCTACAATTTCTCTATCCATCCGGGTATCACATTTATACATGTATCTTTATCACCTATGCATATATATTTGGGCTTTGATGATATTTCTTGCAGCACTGGGCTTCTTTGTTCTTGTCTGGAAATAACACCAGAAGAGGTCTTGTCATTCCTTCATCCTCTCATCTTCTCATATTGCTGGGATTTTCTAGATGTCAAAGGGGGCAAAAATGAAACATAATGTGATGAGAAAAGAAATGATATAACGTTCGAAATTTTTTTTTTCTTAAAAGAGTTTGATTTTCTCTTCAGCTGGGGTGAGAGTTCAGTTTGGTTCTTATTTTATCCACACCATTTGCCCATCCCTCCTGAGAATCTCTGCTCTCCAAGTCCCTCTATCATTCTGTTTGCATTCAGTTCCATCTTTCTCATTCCTATATAATGCAGCTATATTATGAAGTGGCCTGGACCTGGCCCAGCATTTAAAACATGGCCTGTCTCATATTCTGTGCCCTGCAAGAACAAATCCATTTGGTTCTTTCTTGTTCAATACTTCCAAATCCATTGCCCAAATTTCAAGCTTTGCTCTTTTATTCTTGCTGCAGCAGAGACCAAAGCTGATTTTTTAAAGCCGAGTTTTCTAGTCCCATCGACATTTTTGTCCCCTTTTCAGCTTAGTTACCCATTATTTTAATCATCCACCTGAGGAGAGGAAGGGACTCTGTAGCAAGGTTAGGGAGAGGTTAGAGTTAAAATGGATATGAAATAAAAGGTTAATTCCCCTACGGTTCTCCATAGTTTGAATGAATAGTTGAAAATTTTATAGAAAATAAAAAGAACACTATTATTAGCCAAAAAATGAGACCCAAAATACCTCAAATTCAGGAATCAGGCTTCCTTTCATCTATGAAAATAATACAAAAAAAAAAGGAAAGAAATGTATTTGACATATTTTACCAATGTGGTGCTATGGGTATATCCCAGAGCCTTGCTTCCCTTTGTGAATGAGGTCATGTGCTAATGTGTGTCTGAGACAAGGAAGTACCTGTAACCATTTGACCTCATTTGTCCCCTCCCCTTAACCTAAAGACCTACCCAGGAACCAAGTTGGGGAATAGAGGTGAATCGTGTACTTATTTTAGTCATTTGCTTTAACAAGTCATGCTTGTTAACTCAAAAAGTTTAATCCACCACCACAACATCTCTGCAGCATTCTAGCACTTAACTTCCTTTTGGGGAGTGAACAGGGCCCTGGGGAAAGAATCAACCTCAGTATTTCCCCTATGCCCTCCATGGAAGCTCAAAAACATTTTCCCCCGAATAGATCACTTAATCTCCTTGTACCACAGCATCCTCTCTTGTGAGATGGAGGTCATAATACTAGCATATTTCAAAGGGTTATTGAGAAAAACTATCTGGTTCGCCATTATAAAGCATTTTACAAATATGAAGTGCTTTATATAGTCTAAATAATTCGTGAAAGCATAAAATTTTATACAGTTATCAAGTATAATCTTTTTGGCCTTTCTATTTCTCTGTGCACTTATCTTTTTTTTATCCCTTTTCTAGCTTTTCCTTTTACATTATTATGTAGAGAAATACAATTTTTCTCCTTCCCTCATGACTAAGGGTTTGAGAGAGTCTTCAGGGCAGGAGAGGAAACTCTTGGATTACTTGTCAATTCAAGCACAAAAGTTTTCAACTAGAGAATTGTCACCAACATGTGAATCTGAATGTCTTCCAGAGATATAGGATACTGAAGAAGTTAGATTTTTAAAAGACCCGAAAAGTACACTTCTTAGAAACAAAAACAGCTGGCAAGGAGAGTCTGTTATTATTGTCATATAAGGCCAAGGTGTAAATATTTGCTTATCCATACCAACTGGTTGTTGAGGACCTATAATATGCCACAGGCAATATGCATTTTTTTTAGAATTCTTGGCAACAACACTGAAGACGCCATGCCTTCTTCACTTCATAGATAATGGACCTGCCCAGAGTTCCGCAGTGAAGGGAAGAAAATGCCAATCTTTCTGAATGCAAAGCCTGTGTTCTATTTTCCACACACGCTTCTTTCCATTATCCACTCACTATTGAGTAATACAGACAAAGTAGCATGACCCCAACCATCTACACAGTCTTCAGATTTAAATTTTGCAATATGGGGGCATGTGTCAGCTCACTGATTTGTTGACCTCTGCTCAGATAACCATCCTTTGCATAAGGACACATAGCGTTGAAAGTAGATATTCTTACGTGTAACCATTCAAAGTATGACCTCAAGGCCCCCTCAGCAGTATTAATTGTTGGCTCTGTGAAATCTCTTTTAGAAGATGACCAAAAAGAAAGGACTGTAGATGGAAAGCATGCTCATTGAGGAATTGACGTAACTCCTCTTGTTGCGATAGTTACAGAATGAAATAGAGTTTTACTAGATAGAATCATAACATTTTTATAATTGGGATGAGTTTGGCTGAGGGCCCTGGTGGGACTGATAAGCTAAAAGAGATATTTATTTAGGGATATGGCGATCTCTAAAAGCATTGTAAACCTTTCCGCCTGTTATAGCTAATGTGAACTCATTGCATGGGGAAAAGGAATGTTGAGCTACTGGAAGAGAGAAAGCTTATTTAGAAATTTCAACTTTAAAACCACATAATCAGAATATGTACATATGTATAAACATGTAATGGAGAGACTAGAGAAGAATGCCCATAATTAGGATATTTTATTTATTCCAACGTGTTGAAATTTGCACTAAATTTCCAGTTATTTGAAGATCTTTATATATATATATATATATATATATATATATATATAATTTTACCCTACTGAAGCCTCAACTGCTTTGTGTTAAACAAATATAGCATGCAGTATCTGGAATTATTTTCGAGTCATTAGAGGAACTTATTTACTGGTAAGAAATTTTCTTTCATTTTTAAAGATATCAAGTAACCTTGGGAAATCGATCCTATTTCTTTTACCAGTAAATATCACCAGTGGTCTATGAAGTGATGGCTGAACCTGGATGCCTGCTATGGAAATCCAAGGTTTTCAATTTCTTACAGTCCCTAATAGCATTAATCAAGGCAGCACAACTTACTTAAAAGGGACACATGATTAATCTTGACAATAGTAATGTAAACAGAACTCTAATTCATGAATTGGCGATTACCCCCCCAACACCACCCCCACTAGGGTATTAGCTCTTTGTTTGAGATTTACCCTGTGCCATGTACATATTATAAGAACAAAAAAGAGTTCTTTATCTTTAAAAATATCCATTCAGTTCAGCTTACAGAACAGGGGAAAAATTGCTATATTTATCAAGGTTGATTTTGTTTTCCAAGTCTCTAATTCGAAACTGAAGAATGCAAGACTCCATACATCAGGTGTTTCTAGCAAAATAGCAGCAGCAGCAAATCATAGACATTTGTCATTCCTTAGAGCTGTCTGACAGTTCTGACAATTCATTAGGCTGAGCTGCAAAGAGGTTTAGAAAGCAAAGAAGGGATCGCAGGTAGGAGAGTTGCTTTTGCATGATCCAGTAATGGCTGATTTGTATCATTTTGGGTGATGGATACACTGTTCAGATTAAACTAAGCAGGGTTTTCTCTTCTTTCTCTCTTCACATGATTTCTCACTACCACCAACTTCCTTCTTCTGGAAAGCCCCCGGGGACACTGAGCATAGGCTGTACCCACAGTAGCATTTCATCCTTAAAGGTATGTTCACACATATATCAAGGAAATGCTCCTTTCCAAAAGAAGCTGATTTGGAGGTGTAAGGAGCCAACAAGATACAGGATGATAAAACCATGCCTTACTTTCCAATATCTACTTGCCCTATGAGTCCTCCTCCTCCTCAACCTGTGTTGATCAAAGTATCTACTCATACAAAGTCCTTGTCCCTAACACATGACCCTCTAACTTGTGAGCAGCTGATCCGGCCCCCACCCCAACATAATAGAAAGACACTTCTTTATAAATGGGGATAAAATATCCTAATTGTGTGTTCATCCCCTGGGGTAGCATTGGCAACTCATTCCAGGCATTGTCTTTCTTGTAACCCTTTGCGTACCCAAGTTAGGAAACTTCTCATTTTTAATTTTGACAAACAGAAGCTGAGGGGGCGCCTGGGTGGCTCAGTTGGTTAAGCGACTGCCTTCGGCTCAGGTCATGATCCTGGAGTCCCGGGATCGAGTCCCACATCGGGCTCCCTGCTCAGCGGGGAGTCTGCTTCTCCCTCTGACCCTCTTTCCTCTCGTGCTCTCTATCTCTCATTCTCTCTCTCTCTCTCAAATAAATAAATAAAATCTTTAAAAAAAAAAAAAACAGAAGCTGTAGTGAATAAGGGTTTCTATGACTCACTCCTCCTACTTGAGGTCTGCATCATAGTATATCAAAATACTTCTGGACTTCTGTTACTGGTAGCTGCAACGTGGATTACCCAACTGAAGAAGGTGAATTCCATTAATCAAAATTGGTACTTATAAGGTCATATGTGTGTGCAATGCCTTGAGGGATATAAAGAGAGTAGAGATACAGGCTATGTCATTAATATTGACACTTATATCAAAAGTTAGACTAATCAAAAGAAAAAGAAAAAGAAACAAACACATCCAAACTACACATTAGGTTATGTTCTTTAACTTAGATGCTTATTTTCAAACATTAATCATTTTCTAAGCATCTAGAAATTGCCCAGTAACTACAGATTATCCTAGGGAAAAAAAGAGTCAAAGGTGCCTACTCTTTCAGAGCTAATAGACAGTATGGAGACAGTCCATTGGTAAGTAAAACTTTAATAAAATAAAAATTGTACATTGAGATTATTGTGACTAAGGTAATCAACTAATAGAAAATATCTAAAAAAGAAAAACAAAAAAATAAAGAAGTGTTTTGGACTAAATATTTGAGTCCCTCCAAAATTCATTTGAAGCCTTAATCTCCAAAGTGATGGTACTTGAAGCAAGGCCTTTGGGAGCTACTTAGGTTTAGATGAAATCATAAGAGTGGGATCTTCACGATGAATTTAGTGTCCTTAGAACAGGAAAAAGAAAAAAAAATGGGAAGACAAGAAAGGCCATGTGAGCACCCAGGAAGAAAATGGTGGTCTGCAAGCCAGGAAGAGAGTTCTTGCCAGAACTGAATTAGAGAATACAAACCTCAATCTTGGAACTTCCCAGCCTCCAGAACTTTGAGAAATAAATATCTGTTGTTTAAGCCACCCAGCCTGTGATATTTTGCTATAGCAGCCAGAGTTGACTAAGACAGGAGGGGCTGCTGGCTTAGAAAAGGTCAGGGGGAGGTATTCTTTGAGGAAATAATGTCTGAGATGAGAATAGGAATGAGTCTCCCATGACACAACCAGGGAGAGTTAATTTTCAATTTGTCATGTTTTCTGAGAAAAAAAAATGGAGGCATGCATGGCTCAAATGAGATGAATGAAAAGACGCAAGAAGAAGCTTTCTAACTGTAGGAATGTTGCTTTGTTCACAGCTGCATTCTTCATGTTAGAAAAGTACATGGCACAAAGTTTTATCCATAATGAATATTTTTGCTAGGAAAATAAATGAAGGTAAGAATGGTACAAAATGGCATTTGAGAGGTAGATGGGAGCCAGATTACATAGGGCATTGTAGGGAAGAATCTTTATAAGAAATTTCTGTTTTGTTCTAAATAGGAAGGACTTAGGCAGAGGAGTGACACAGTTTAGTTTATATTTTTATAGGCTCACAGGTTAGACTCTGGGTGTCCTGTCAGTTGCCATGAGTGTTAGCTACCAAAGCTCCATAGTTATCTGCCTCTCCACAGAGTTTCCCTCAGTTGACTGGAGCTGCCTCCTTGGGAAGTTATGCAACCTTCTCCAGATTGTCCCAAAGACAATGACTGAGTAGTGACAGACACAAAAGTCCAGTCCTCTTGCCTTAGGGTTACAACTCTACATTGGAATTTATACTCTATAGAACCTAGTGAATTAAATCAAGGTAAGACATTATTCAAGACCATGTTCATGCTTGGTTCTTTGCCTTTCTCCATCTTGCTTCATTCTCTACTTTGTAGTTTTTTTTTTTCTTTTATCTAAAGAGTATTCCCTCAGTCGATTATGTTCAAATCCCTCCCTCAGGCTCTGAGTCTAGGGAGCCTGACCTAAGTTAACTCAGGTAGGAAAAACAAATCACAAGAGAAAGATAGCTCCAAGGATGCCCTCTGCAATATAAAGCCAAACCAGAATTCAAGAAGGTGATAAAGGAACTTCAAGATAAGGACACCCTCAGTCTAGGTAAAGCTTAATCTAGGGTGAGTTTTATGACTAAAAATTAAGTAGGAAGGATTTTGAGTACCAACAAACACTATTCAGCTGTAATTTTTAAAAAAGAAATTCAGTCATTCTTTCACCTTAACTATTTGGGAAAGGGGAAGTGAAAGGGAGAGGAAAAGAGAGAAGCAGAAGCACATGTGTGTATGAGTGTGTGTGTGTGTGTGTGTGTGTGTGTGTGTGTTTGGAAAATGGAAGCTGTTAGGCAAATATGATGCTTAAGGGGTCCAGGTTGCAGAAAAATCCTCTTCAAAAAAAGGGTTTCCCGAGGTTTCGTTTGGAAATAATTTTAATGAATATTTGTTTTGACTCTGAAAATAAATCAAAGAAATAAATCTTAATTAAATAACTAAGAATATGATCCTTTAAAGTCAGAGTTGTTATTAGAAAAAATGGTAAGACTGAGTAGGATACCAACTATAGAACATGTTATCCTGTTGTCAACTCAATTGAAGTCATTCTGTCATAAATGACAAGCCATCAGATATTCTACCAGTCAGTATGTCATGACATTATATGTAATGAGAGGTCTTCCAAAACCCAAAGGGAAATTCTACTTATTTTTCATGACTTTACTTTTTGTTTATTGAATTATCTTGATAAAGTGTAAAATGTGTGCAGTTTTATTAAATCTATGAAAAAGTGGTCAACTCAGAACACAAAATAATGATATGTATTTGCCTAAGACATTTTTTATCTTGTATATGTGCAAAATTCCATTCATATTATTGACATTTTTATCCTCACTGATATGTTATTGGATGTTCCATTAGATATCTGTTTTTGCATAATTTAAGAAACAAAGACATCATAGTCCATAGGTAGTATTTGTGGGAAGAAAGGGTTGGTGAAAAATAAAAATGAAATATTTCATAACTTAAAAGTGAAATCTTTGACAGTTTCTGTTTCTAGCTATGTGCTGTAGCTTGAGGCAGATCATAACTTCCATTAAGAACAACTAGTACATCTATGTAAATACTAAAAATATTGTGTTTGAAGAAATCAGAGAGCTTCCAAGCCAGCTAATACTTGAGGAACTAAGATTTTGGAGAAATGCATTATAATGAACCCAATGTTGTACATCATAATTTTTGCTCAGGGCATTTTTTCACTTGTAAACCATGCAAAAGAAGTTGAGAGGCCAGATAGTAGGCCACCATTAAAATGAACCAACAGAGCTAGCAACAATCTCACAGAGTTGAACACAAAATGTCAAGTTTGGGCTTGCCACAACAGCCAGGACTTAAAAACCTGTTATTCCAGAAGAAAGTGAGATACAGTGAAGTAACTTTACTATTTTGTGCCAGTTTTCCCCATGAAAAAATTTCAAATTCTAAAATTGTGCGAGGTAAGATGCTAAGAAGCCAGGCAAAAAGTAGTTAAAAATCTGAATAGAACTTCCACAGTACTAAAGAGATAAAAATTGAAGTCCAGACCCAGCAAGGACTTGAAAAGTAACTTCAGGCTCTTATTCAAATCATCTGAGAACTATGTCCATGCAGTAGGAATGCACCAGGGGTGGATCAAGTCCTACAAAGTCTTAAAATTTGACTTAACACATCTTATTAGAATATGATATGCCCCGGGCGCCTGGGTGGCTCAGATGGTTAAGCGTCTGCCTTTGGCTCAGGTCATGATCCCAGAGTCCTGGGATCGAGTCCCACATCAGGCTCCCTGTTCCTTGGGAGACTGCTTCTCCCTCTGCCTCTCTCTCTCTCATGAATAAATAAATAAAAAATCGTAAAAAAAAAAAGAATATGATATGCCCCTCTGGTAGCTGCCTTCTGGGAAATAGAATGGATTCTCACTAGAAAAGAGAAAAAAAATCCGTAGTTTCTAAAGTTTTTGTGTGTACAGGCCTAGAATATAATAAATATTTACCTACCAGGTATACCAAGAAATAGAACCAAGAATAAAAACTGACAATAGGAATAGGCATAAATGATACAAATAACAGAATTATCAATTATAGGCTGTAAAATAACCGAAAATAATGTGCTCAGTAAGTTGGATAATAAACTTGAGAAACTGAAAAAAATCAAAATCTATTTAAAAAAACAAATGCAAATTCTGGACTTAAAAAATACAGTTTTTTGAACTTAAGAACTTAGATGGATTTAACAGCAGATTGGACACCATCGACAAAAGAGTAAGTATTCACTTTTGTAGAGCATGTCCACACTGAAGCCTGGAGAGAAAACAGAATGGGAAGGGATAAGGATTAGGAAATAAGGATAAGAGACATATTGAATCTAGCAAAAGTTGTAACCTACTTATACTTAAAATTTCCATAAGAAAAAGAGAGAGAAAATGGGGAAGAAGCAATCTGAACAGATTATTGCCATGGATACCTCCAAAATGATGAAGGGCATCAAGCCATAAATATGAGAAGGACAGAGATTGCCAATATCTGGAAGTTCACACTGTAGGAACAGAAATGAATCAAAGGTAGACCAAACATTAACAAAATTTTAACCTACTATCAACCCAACCCAGTTTATGTTTTAACTAAGGTGATCAAGTCCCCATCCTCTCTGACTAGAAAAAAAAAAAATTATTGAAGTCTCTCTAGTGAAAAAGACACCATCCATGGCCTCTTTGTATGTGTATGTGTGTGTCTTTCAGAAAGAACTAAGGCTAAAAATCAATGATCTAAGTATCCAACTCAAAAATTTAGAAATCAAACCATAAATTGTACCAAAACGAGTAAAAGAACAAAAATTAAAAAGATAATAAAATTTATAAAGGAAAACAATACCACTAAGTCAAATGTTAGTTCTTTATAAAGATTTCAAAAAATAATAAACTGCTAGAAAAACTGATTAAAAACAAAAGAGATAGATTACCAGTTACCAATATCAGAAAAGACAAAGTGGAAAACACTACAGATCCTACAGACATAATTAAGATAATAAAAACATATTACATCCAACTTCACATCAATTAATTTGGGAATTTAGATAAAATATACAAATTGCTGGAAAACACAACCCCCTTAAACTAACACAAAAACAAAATAGAAAATTTCAGTGGTCCTATATCTTTATCTACATTAAAATTATAATTAAAAATCTTTCAAAAACAAAAATTCAAGCCCAGACTGTTTATCTAATAAATTCTCTAGAGAGGTATAAATAACATCATTCTTATAAAAATTCTTAAAGATAATAGAAAAAAGAGAGAGCATTTCTCAATTTGTTTTATTAAGCCAGCATACTTTTGGTAACCAAACATGACACAGGCATTACAAGAAAGAAAAGTGATAGATGAATTACCTACCTAAACAGAGAGGCAAAATCAGAAATAAAATATCAAATTGAACCCATCCATGTATAAAAAAAATGATATATCATAGCATGTTGGTTTTATTGCAGAAATGCAGGTTATTTTAATTAAGAAAGCAATCAATGGAATTCTGCACATTAACGTAAGTAAGATGGTAGTATGAACATCTCATATTTGATTAAATTCTGCATTTGAAAAATTCAATTCCCATTCATAATTAAAAATGTTAATTACACATAAGATCTAGGATTGTAAGAAAACTTGATCTATTTGAAAAAGAGTGTCCATAAAAATCTATAGCAAATTTCATACTTAACGGTGAAACATTAAAAGGTATTCCCTGAGATCCTGAGATTGCAAAAGTTATGTCTATTATGGATATTTGTATTCAACACTGTTCTATCAGTACTGGACAGTGCAATCAGTGCAATAGGCAAGGATAAGAGGCATACAGATTTATAATTAAACATACGTATAGTGTACATAGAAAACCTGTAATGCCGATACAAAATAAAACTACTAAGTCAATTCAGCAATGTCATTAGAAATGGGGTCAATATGCAAAAATTAACTATATTTCTTTGTTAGAATAAATAATTTGAAAATGAAATGTAAGAATATTATTTAAAATAATAACATAAAAAATATAACACCCAGGAATAAATTTAACAAAAGATATGTGAAATTTCTAAAAAGTTTTACCAAAATTGAAAGAAATTAAAAAACTGTAAAAAGTGGAGTTATATACCAAGCTAATAGATGTAAACCTCTAAACTATACAGATGTCAATTTTCCTCAAACTGATCTACAGATTCAAGGCCACCCAGTTAGATAAAATCAAGAAGGGGTCTTTGTGAAAATTGACAAGTTTTTTTTCACAAATATATATATGGTAATTCAACAGGTGGAGAATAACAAAGGCAAACTTAAAAAAAAGATAAAGTGGTGATATTAACAGTATTTGACATTACAATATTATCAACTTCCAGTAATTCATAAATAAAATGTATTTTTGTAAGGATGGACAAATAGCCAACGGAGCAAAATAAAGAACCAGAAGCAGATCAATACATATATGTTGACTTGACTTACACCAAAGCTAATACTGCAGTATGGTGGGAGTCAAGATGGACCCTTTAGCAAATAGTGCCGGGTAAATGGATATTCTTAGAGAAAAAAAATGAACCCAATATCTATCTCACATCAATTCTTGATGAATTGAAGATCTAAAGGTAAAAACTAAAAGAATGAAGCTTCTAGAAGATTACATGGTGCAATATCTTCACAACCTTGAAGTAGGCAAAGATTTATTAAACAAAATATAAGATGCACAAAACAAATAGAACAATATTGAAAAAATAAACTACAACAAACAATGGAGCAAACAATGGAAAGGAGGATATTCAAGTGTCAATAAATAAAACAAAGGAGTCACAGCATATCAGTCAAATGGTTAAGTATAAAAAGAACCACACTGAAATAGCAATGTACATCCATCAAAGTGGCTGAATTAAAAAGATTAATCATGCCACATGCCGGCAAGGATGTGGAACAGCTGACATGCTTATGAACGGGGAGTGCAAATTTATGACAGGATTTCAGCAACCTATTTAGCACAACCTATTAAAGTTGAACATATTTGTGTCCTGTGCCACAGGGATTTCACCCTAGGTGTATTTCTAACAGGTACATACTAAGGTGTACTAAAAAAACATGGGCAAGGATGATTAGAACAATACTATTTACAAGAAAATTTTTAAAAACATTCCATCAACCAAAGATCATATAAAAAAATGGTGATCTAATTGATCAATGGAATACTATACAGCAATGAGAATGAACCAAAGCTAAACACAGCAGCATGGATACATTTCACAAACATAATGCTGAATGAACGAAACCAAACACACACACACAAAAGACAAGACTGTAGGATACCATATATATTTCAAAGTAGGAACACTACCTATAGTCATAGATGTGAAGCTAGTGATCAGCAAGAGGGGATGATAGGGACTCTTAAGGGGCAACCTTCTGGTTCTTCATCAGTGTAGTATTTCTACAAGTGTGTTGGCTATGAAAATTCATCCAACTTTACCCTAATGATCTGTGCACGTTCTCTCTCTACTTTTATAATTTGGTAAAAAATTAAGGGCTTTAAAAAAATGGAAGTCATTTTTAGATTTATTTCCGTGTTTACAGAGCAACTTCTCACAGATGGGGAAACTGTCATGCTCTAGCTATGCAAGAGTTTTTTCTCTCCCTGTGAAATGTGAAAAAATTTAAGTGAGGGAAAAAAAAATTTAGTTTTGCCTAGGGCAAATATATGAAAATTCTTAGGGCAGAATCACTGAAAGTGGAATATATAGTTTCACTATATAAGTCACAATGGAAAGGGGGGCTTTAGTTCTTCTCTAACTGGCTAAAATTTTATTTTTACTAACTCAATGACACAACAACACTATGACAGCACCACTCACGCAATGCAATATAAGAATCCTTTCAAGAAAAAAAGACCTGTCTCTATGATTGTATTCACTCCACCCCATTCCTGAAAATATGTACACACACACACACACACACACACACACTTATTACATGAAGCTTCTTTTTCTTGCTTAGGAGATAAAAATTCATGTTTTCTCATTTGATTTATTTATAATTTTTAAATTTTTAAGTGGATATGTGAATATTTGGGGCTGTGGAGTTTTCATGAGTTATGCAACCCCAACTCAGCAAATATTGATCAGCTTCTTTGAAATATATAGCATTATGGAATTCTAATAAACCAAAGATAGGCTAATTTAATTTCTCCATCTCTGTCCACATATGTGTAGACAGAAGCAAACATATGCATACTACACACATGCTTCAGTAAAACTGGGCAGTTTATCTTGAATAATTCATTGTTTGTGGAACTGGTAATTGGAATTAAATTTAAGCTCCATCTTAGCAGCACTGAATAGTATTTGAAAATAGAAAATTGAACACATGAATCTGTTGTTTCCTCTCCAGGATGTCATCAGGCTTGTCCATTGGCAAGCTGCATAAGCAATGGTGTTACAGCAGAGGACAACTGAAACGCTGACAGGTACTCGCAGGCACAGGCCTGATGAGGTCAAATACCCCTAAACCTGTCTTGTTTGCTGATCTTTTAATCAGATTCAACTCAACTGTGGCCACAGCACAAGGCTTTCTGACAATATGTGACAGCATATGACAGCAAAATATTTTGATTTTTTCACCATTTGATGATATTTCAGATCTCTTGAAGTCCTTCAGAAACTAGCATGGTGTTTTATAGGAAATGATACAGGCAGTTAATTGTCTTGGGAGCTCTGTCTCTTTTGGTTTTTAGCTGCATCCTGTTAGTAAATGAGTCTTACATTTTGAGAGTAACAGGCCGTGTAGACCATCAGTGACGTCAAGGACTTTGCTTAGAACAGGAAAAAAAAAAAAAATGTATGAACTCATAGCCCAAAACCCAGAGCGGTCAGAGGCTCCAAGGAAATGTAAACATCTTCTCTTCATTTTTCTGAAGAATTACAAGTGGCTTCTTGGGTATTAAAGAAAAATAGAGGGTGCAACTTCTTAATCTTTTACTTAAAACTTAAAATACATTTTAAAATTCTTCTTATTTTCATTTCTTCACAAATTCTTGGGGCACACAACTAACAATGATTTTGGGGGCAGGAAGAAAAAATCCACTTTTTTCTTTTTAATAAAACTCTTTTTAATAAGCTCACCATAAGCCCCTCCACATCTCAACCCAGTCTTTTCCCATCAGCTATTCACAAGATTTGAAACCTAAACAAAACAAAATTAAAATTGCATTAAACTTTCATTATCACTGAAATTATTTTCTAATTTAAATTCATGTCCTTTTGATGGTGACTTTTTCATTTTTGTGAAATGAAACAGATGTATCCTCTGTGGCTTCCCATCAAGCTTAGAATGATGCCCGGAAGTCCACCTCAGGTGTCTTCTTGTGCTTCTCAGGTCAAGCCATGCTGGCTTCTTTGCCTTGAACACATCAAACTCTTTTTTGCTGAAGGGCTCTGCATGTGCCTTCTCCTCTGCTTTGAATGACCCCTCTCAACTCGTATCTTGGCACACCTTGCCTCTTCTCTTCTACTCTGTCCTCCCTGATCACCCTGACTGAAGGTCCTTGGCTCCTCCCAGGACCAGCCACTTGTATTATACCTTTTCACCATCTCATGCTATTTTTCTGTATGTTATCTGCTCTCCCCAGTAGGATGTCAACTGTTTGGCCTCAAGGGCCTTACCTGTCTGTCTTCTTCTCTCCTCTATCAGCACTGTCTAGGCATTGTAGGTGTTCAGTAACTCCTGTTCATTGGAGTTAACCTGAAAGATTCACCACCAAAGAAAGACCCAAGGATGTATTGTATAAATGAGACAAAAAGGGAGGATGTGATTTGTACTGACCCAGACTGATATGATCACCAGCTACAGATGCAGCTTTTGGGTAAACAGTTTTAGTGGCAGTTTTAGATGGACATAACCATGTAGGTTGTTGCTAAATTCATACTTGGTGCTATTTTCAGCCAGATTTCTGAAGCATCAGAAGATAGATATCAGACCTCATTTCATTCACATACTAAAATGAAGCCAGTTCCAAGTACTATAGAATAGACAATAAGTGATAATTTTGGACTTTGTGTGATGAATTTACATCACTAAGAATTCAGGAGGAAAGAAAAAAAGGCAGAATATAATTATCTAGTTTAGAAACAGACTACTTAAATCTATTGCCATGACCCCTATGAAGAGGCCTTAATGGCCCTGGGTCTCATGACCTCGGTTGTATTTTTCACTTCCCATGTGGTCTCTTAATTGGCCTCTGTCCTACCTCCCTGGATGCAAGAAGCTTTTTCAAAAGTACTCTCTCTAAAGGTCCATTAAAATGTAAAATAGAATTATTGAAATAGAAGCAATAGAAAAGAAAATGACCTTTATGGCCCAATTTTTGGAACACATAGGGCAATTGGCTAAAGAAGATAGAAATTGGTAACTATGTGCACACTGCAAAGTGTCAGGTCATGGTAGACAAGGACCAATTCAAGAGCTCCTGTTTCAGGGGTAGAGAAGATCATTTCTTTTCCTTTTCTTGTGCTTTCCTCCATATGTATGAGAAGAATAGTGTTAGCCTGGTGAAAAATGATATAAGGGTTGTTTTAGCATGGAATGCTTCTTACCACTTTGAGGTGTTAGCAGGTATGAGAATCGAAAAAAAAGTACAAAGCCGTCCAATTGTATAAGGGCTCACCTACAGGGCTTCCAATGGAGTAATATATTTTTTGAACCGACACTGTTGTTAAATTCCTTGGAGTTATCCTGCATGAGTGAGATCATGGCTCTGTGACTTCTCAGTTGTAGGACATTGGCCAGGAATCAAAACTGTGCTTTGATTTCTTATTCTATGAAGCAAGAATCATAGTGCCCATCTTATGAAGTAGACATTGAGTATTTAATAAAACCACAAGTAAAGCTCCCAGAACAGGGCCTGGCATGTAGTAAATATTCAATAAATATTGGCTGTTATACTTGCTGAGATAAGTCAAGATCATAAGCAGTACTTGATCTTGTTCTCCATCTGCACCAACCTGAGCAACATGACTATACGTTAATATGATTGGTGTAGATTTCTAGTATGATTAATAACCCATAGCAAACCAGAAAGAGTATCATTCTATAGTCAAGCCAATACAAATTCAAGTCTCAGCTCAGCTCGAGTATTTACGGTAGCTTCTTGAACTTGTGAAAATTTTGTCTTCTACGTCTCAATGTTTTCTATCTGTAAAGCATTGATACTAATGGTCATTTTGTACTGTGTACATTTGAAATAATGCATGTGTAGTACCTAGAATGATGTTTGATACCTGGGAAAACACACTATTGATGTTACTTATTATTCTCTAAATGGCAATTATATGAGCAGAATTATACTTCCCTTTTAAGTGCCTACTTAAACAAAATGTGGTAAATGGTGTCCTGATAGTTTTAGAAATGATTCTTTATGATGGTATAGATCTTATTAGAGTCTACTGATTTTTAAACTTTTTTCTGAAGATATTAATCCTCTCTCATCACATATTTCCTGAGCATCAGCATGTGGTGATACTCCAGTTAATTTGTTTTGGCACAGACGAGAATAGCATGCTGTTCTGTACTTCATCAGTATTTAATGAGCACCGTGTCCATGCTATGAGGAAAATAAATATATGGAAACATAAGGACTTACAATCTTATTGGAAGATTATGGCATAAATAGCTAACAAGTTGAATGATACATGAAAAGAAAAAATATTCACTCAAAAACCACAGCACAAGAGTCGTCCAAGGTCAGGGCAGGAGCAGAAGTCAAAAGTGGAGAGGAAGGTGTGAGAATTTGGGTGAGGAGTGGCCCCTGCACGAGCTGGACAAGAACTCACTGGGAGAACACCGAGCTGAGCTCTAGGTGTGAAGTCCAGATTCGTGGATTGAGAGAGCTGAAGTTTTAGTAAACAACACAAAAAATTGGTAATTAGGAATTTAGTGGATAAAGGAGTAGCTGGAAAGAAAGAAAAAGCAAAGGAAAAACAAGACAAGTGACTGGGTAAGTTGGAGAGCTATGCCAACCTTAATATAGGAAGAGAGCATTGGAAGGCTGGATGGTTCAGAAGGAAGGACTGTATGTTCCTCGGAGGACTTTTTCACTCTCCACATGCTAACATCCATGTTTATGTATCTATTTTCCTTTCCGGAATCAAACTCTTGGAGGAACAGAACTTTTCCCCCATGTGAATCCACAAGCATTATTTCTTGTGCAGAGAAGACATTGATTTTTTTTTTAATAGATTGGAGAAAGGAAAGAGGAAACAGTTGAGTTTCAACAAGGAAGTGTTAGTTTCCCATGAAGTTTCTCAAAAAAAAAAAAAACCCCAAAAAACTGGGCTTAAGAATCAGATGCTGATTAGGATGGAAATAGTGGTTTTCAACAGTCCTACGTCAATGGTGAAATGTTTGAGAGATATTGCAAAGGAAGTTTGTAATAGAGCCGGAGAGAGGAAAGGGCTACAGAGGTACAGATGACTTATTTAAGAATTCTACCAGTGAAAACAAGAGTAAAGCAAAGTGGAAATGAGAAAAGCTCATAGGGGAAAATTGCCATTTTCTTCTCCTTTCCTTTTCCCTCAGTAAAAAGGGAAAAGTGGATGTGATTAATGACAAAAATCTGGAAAAAAAGAAAGGATACTTCAGAAAGAAAGTGTGAGTGGGCAATTGCACACCAGAGATGGTTTTAGAAAAGAAGAGAATCACCAATTTCTGTATGACAGAAAAGAATAAATAAAGGATAGATCTGGAGAGATGATGGTTACAGAAAGGGGACATTCATAAAATGTAATCTCTAATACATTTAATAGTGATTTATGTGATAATGATGGTTCTTTGATGCTTATTAATGTGTTATGGATTAACCTAAGTAGAAGTTACCAATTAACTGAGGTCCATGCTGTGGCTATTATTTGGAAGCAGTGCCAACTCATGTCTCTGAAGCTCAGCTTAAAACATGCAGCATGCATCAAGAAGAGCAGCCCCACGCATTTACCTTGACTGACCATTGCTCAGCAAAACACTGTCAAGCCAATAATGGTCATGACCCTAGACTATGATTTCAATGAGAAGTAACAGTAACTTTGGAGAATGAAAGCAATGTGAGCTGGATCAGTAGTAGTAATGAGGAAGACACTATTCAACATGGTTTTGGTTAAATGGTAGTGAAAATAACCAAGTCTTATAGTCTCTAGTTGTTTGAAAAATATAATTTTCCAGAGGTCATTCATCTCATATTGATTCTGAATATGTATTTTATGCAAACATCACTCGAGAACCTGGGTAGTAACAGGTAAAAATAATCAGGGAAATGGGGCAACGAAGGAGGCTGGTTGGTTCCATGTGGTCAACCGCCAAGATGACAGCAGAGAGAGGATAAGGAAAGTGCAATAAGGCCAGAGTGAAACCCAAAAAATTCAGTCAGGTCAACAAACAGAGGGGAGGTGCCATTTTGTAAGACATCTTGAAATCAGAACCTCAGGTTGGCAAGCTGAGAAAAAGGCTTGGGGCTCTCTGCAAAAGATCTGTGGACCAGAAGTCAGACTTTTAAAGATTTATTTATTTATTTATTTTAGAGAGAGAGAGAGAGCATGGGGAGGGCAGAAAATCCTCAAACATTCTCTGCAGAGCTTGGAGCCCCACACTGGGCTCCATCCCAGGACTCTGAGACCATGACCTGAGCCAAGATCACGAATCAGCCCTTTAACCAACTGAGCCACTCAGGACCCCTAGAAGTCAGACTTCTAAAGCACCAACCCAAAGTCACAGGCATCAGGAGCCCTGCAAAGCACCTCTATAATAAGCACAGACCTAAACAACAACAGTACCAACAAAAATAGTATCTTACGTGGGGCACCGTGTTTCATGTTTACAAACGACTGTCATCTATGTTAGATCCTTTGATGACTCTCATACCAAAGCCAGAGAGTTAGATAACTCACTGACACAAAGTGATTCTGGGCAGATAAAATCAGGCCCTGGGGTTCCTAATTTATTCATTCATTAATTCATTGATTCAATCAATTTAATTGTGTTCAACCTAGTACCTAAGGGCTTGGTGAGGCTGGGGCTGCTGTGTGAGTCCTGGCTGAGTTCTTAGGTTAGGAGCACATGGGTAAACATGGCTGGTGAAAACAGGGGACATTAGGTTGTAAGGCCTAAGGCCATCCCTGGTATGTTTCTAACCCTACTTCCTTTATTCATGTTTTTTTTTTTTTTCTTACGAGTAACTTTCTTAAGATGTTGTGAATCCCATAACTGGACAATGAACTTGAGTATATCAATATATAATTCGGATTATCTTTAACTTTATAACTAGATTAGGTATCTTAGAAATTCAGAAGAGAAAAAGAAGCGATGGAATGAATTTCCCCCCTTTACTATGAAACCACTTAAAATGGAAAGGACTGTCCACTTATTTTCTATAAGTTACATAAAATTGTCTGTTGTTGTTATAATTCTGTAGGCATCACGCTCCTCTAGTAAAATGATGTATGGAGCAATCATCTGGTAGGGGCTGATGGGATGTAAATGAAACTAATTAAGGAAATGTCAAACATAATTAATAAAACAGGTTTAAGTTGCAAAAGCCCTGTCAGCGAAATGAATGGAGAAGAACATGCTGGCCCATTGTTGGGTGCACTTCTTCCCCTCTCCCTCTCCTCTCCAGGCTTTATTTAGCACTGTTCACTATTTAGCTAGAAAGCTACTTGAAGCTCACTTTTCTACTTCACCTTCTCTTAGCTTGATCCCATGGAGAGAGGAATATAAATTTGCCTGTCGGCCTGCCTCTTGGAAAAAATTAATTGCCAACGCCTCATCTTTTCCAAGTACTACAGGACATTAACATAACCAATTTGCTCCAACTCCTCACTGGCTGCCTAATAGAGCATCTGATCGGCTGATAAAACCAGGGTGTTGCTGACGCTACCTTATTATTATTAGCATTTTCATAATATCCAAATATTACAGCGGCGTGAGTCACGGGCTCCATTTATTATTGATAAGAACAAAAAACGGGGAGGGGAGATGTTGGAAATAACAAAGCGGGTGACCGACCTATAATTATGGCAAGCAAATTAGGGTATGTGGTAGAGTCAGTTACATTTGCCTAGGAGTAATGATGCCCGAGACCTTTTCTTTCCCCAGGGACCAGAAAAATAATGGATTCCCTTGCAGCTGCAGATGGGGTAGGAGAATAATGTTACCAGGACAGTGTTTACATAAGTGAGGCCGAGCGTGTGGCTCTGAGGCCTGCCTGTAGTGTTCCAGTCAGCTCCAATCACTTCACCCACTGAAGCATAAGTCACTCAAAAGCCCCCTGGTTTCTGGGAGGGGCGGATAACAGGAGTGGGGGCCAGGGAGAAGGTTCTGGCTTAAAAGTCAACAACCGCATTTGTGAGGAGCATTTCAAACCTCTTCAGTTCTCAGACAAGGGTGATAACCTTGAAAAACAGAGGCCAATCAGCTTTTAAGTGGAGAGATAAAGATGAAATGTGGTTTCTGTTAACTTACAGACTGCTGCCCGGCCTCGTTCCAGCTTATTTCAATTCTGTTCATGTGTGCTCACACACACATGCACACGCATGCACACGCACGCACACACACACACAGCTGCCTGGTATTTAATGCCATTTGACAAATATTAATTGAACATCTATATTTGCCAGACTCAGGAGGAGGAAGAGAGAGGAACACATAGTTCACGTACTCACAAAGATTAAAGGGTCAATTTTGAGTTCAAATTCGTTAAAACAAACACACACAGATTGTATTTGTAAGCACATTTCTCTGGGAAAAACCATTTGTGATAGATACATTGAGGCTTGATTTGTATCCACGGAATCCGAAGACAATTTCAGAACGATAACAATAAATGAGCAAACAGTGATCAGAACATCAAAGATGTATGCTTGCTTTCAATGAAAAGTTAATAGTCAAAATTTGTTCCACTGGTAGAGAAAGTGCAGTGAGCCCAGGACGTCACATTATGCCATAAAAGAAGGATGTGCTCAAATGCTAATGGTCACAGGCTAAAAGAATCCAAAAGCCAGCTTTGGAGGTGTTGCAGCTGGCCAAATTTGAGACTATAATGGATTAAAAAATATTAAACTTAATATGCTATAATAAAAACCCAAAGTGAGATGAGATGAGAGAGAGAGCTAGGGAATATCAACAAATGTTTTTTTATGTGGCAGTTAAACATGCTTGCTCTATTATCCTTTCAACT